>NC_080694.1:10785291-10946198 GCF_030445035.2 Dasypus novemcinctus | reverse complement strand
GCTGTTGGCAAAGAGGTGTTCCTTCCTCCCACGCGCAGGAGGGCGGGGGGCTGGATTCCGAGGCAGGGGGAGGGGCAGGGCCCGTGGCAGAAGGGGCTGTGGGGGAGGGGTCCCCTGGGCCCGACCTGGGACTGATGTGCGACCCTTTCTCCTTCCGAGGGCTCACCTGGTCCAGGCCAAGGGTCTGATTTGGGCCAGGCTGCCCGGACACTCTGAGGAGGCCGGTTCCTCGCCAAGCAAAGTGCCCGAGGCCTTGTCAAGGGCGGGCCTACCTAGGGCCAGCATTGCCCTGCCGGTCTCTCCCACGGCAATGGTCGCAGACGTGCTGACTCCCATCGCCGTCACCTCCACCTTTTTGGGAGGCGAAAACCTGGCCTTTCCCACCGCCGCCCGGCCTGAGGGCTTCTGCCTTGGCTGCCTGCCAGGCCTGGAGGGGCCTGTCTCCCAGAGAGGAGAGGCTCAGAGTCTTCTTCCCCTTCCTTGCCAAGGGCCACTCTTTCTCTGTGTTTCTTTTCTGGGATGAGAGGGGCGGGCCCCTGAGCACCCACACGACTCTCAGCCAGGAGCCTGCCCTTTCTCCTCCCGCCCTCCTTTGTGGTACCGTCCGAAGGAACTTTTATTTCCCTTTTCTCCGGGGTCGGGGGACACGAAACAAAGCTGTTTACCTACCTATTGGGTTGTGAGACTTTCCAGGGGAAAGCATTTCTGCTCCCTTGAGGCACTGCGGCCAAGTGGGCTTCCGGGTCCGTGTGTTCCGTGTCCCAGGAAGGAACATTGTAAGCAGCCATCGTGACCGGCCAAAGCGGTCGAATGGGTTGTTTTGGCATTGACTCGAGCCATAACCCTCAGTGTTTGAAACACACACACAAAAGTGAGAAGTCCTCATCTCAAGCACAATTTGCTCTGCCAGACAGAGCACGCCACGCAGCCAGGTGGTTTTCCTAGTGACTGTCGGGCCAAGCTACCAGAGCAGGCGATTCCACAGGTATACTGTGCCGATTTCCAAAGGAAAGCAGAGAGCCCTTCTCACTGGGGCGCAGCTGCCTAGTGGATAAAGCCCCAGGCACTGGTGCCCCTGAGGGCTGCCGGGACAGCCAGGTCTACGCCGGTGGCAGGCGGCTCTGGGCTTCAGTGCCCTGCCAGTGGGCCCTGCTTGGGAATACGTGCTCTTGCACGGGGTGGAGTCGGTTTCAGGTGGGACCTCCCTTCCACATGCCTCTTCTGTCCCTTTGGCTGAAGCTGAGCCTGGCACTGGGGCTTTGTGCCTGCGCAGGAGACTTGAATCTCTGGACAGGCCCTGTGCCGGCTGGGACCTGAGCCTCAGCGCAGCTGCAGGCCCTACACTCAGGTTGGTTGGACTGGCCCAGGTCAGCTAAGAGGGAGGAGAAGATGGTCGTCAGCACATCAGGAAGTCCTAGTGGCCACAGCTGCCAGCGGGAGAAGCGCCTCCAACAGCCCTGTGGGATGGAAGCCCCCTCTGGCTCCCGCTGCTGCCTCCGCCCTGCCCCCTCTTCTCGGGGCACGGAGCCGGCCCCTGGGGCCCAGCACTGAGTCTCCCACCGCCCCGGCCCGGCCCGGCCCGCCCTCTCCCTCCGCCCAGCCGAGACCCAGGTGCAGGCGCCCCAGCCCGCCAGGCCGGCCAGGACCCCGCCGCCCCCGCACACAGGCGTCCCGCCCCGCACCCCCGCCCTGGGCAGACCCGCCCCGCCCCCGCCCCACCGCTGCCGCTCTGGAGACCGTGCCCAAGGCGGGAGGTGCCCGAGGCGGGGAGGGGGAAGACAGTTGTGATGAGGGGCCGATTTCTCCACTGGGGAGCTGTCCCCGGTGGTAGTGCCGGGACACATGCGGCCTTTACCCACCCTGCCGACACCCACCGAATTGCCTCGCGGGAGCGTGTCCCCTGCCAGGAAACCTCACGTGCCGGGGGAGCGGGGTTCCCAAATGTACACACCAAATGCACCAAAAGAGGCCACGGGGAGGAAAGGGGTCGCTGGCGTGGGAGGAGCCTGCTGGGTGGGGGCTGGGCTAGAAGAGAACCTCTGCTACGCTGTCCTGGACTGTTGCTCTCTCCTCTAGGAAGGATGAAAAGCAAAGAGGCAGAAGAACCTCCAGGAACGAGAAAGCGGCTCCGATGCGGAAACGCAGAGCCCAAACTACCACCGCTAGGGGCCGCTGTTGGCAAAGAAGTGTTCCTTCCTCCCACGCGCAGGAGGGCGGGGGGCTGGATTCTGAGGCAGGGGGAGGGGCAGGGCCCGTGGCAGAAGGGGCTGTGGGGGAGGGGTCCCCTGGGCCCGACCTGGGACTGATGTGCGACCCTTTCTCCTTCCGAGGGCTCACCTGGTCCAGGCCAAGGGTCTGATTTGGGCCAGGCTGCCCGGACACTCTGAGGAGGCCGGTTCCTCGCCAAGCAAAGTGCCCGAGGCCTTGTCAAGGGCGGGCCTACCTAGGGCCAGCATTGCCCTGCCGGTCTCTCCCACGGCAATGGTCGCAGACGTGCTGACTCCCATCGCCGTCACCTCCACCTTTTTGGGAGGCGAAAACCTGGCCTTTCCCACCGCCGCCCGGCCTGAGGGCTTCTGCCTTGGCTGCCTGCCAGGCCTGGAGGGGCCTGTCTCCCAGAGAGGAGAGGCTCAGAGTCTTCTTCCCCTTCCTTGCCAAGGGCCACTCTTTCTCTGTGTTTCTTTTCTGGGATGAGAGGGGCGGGCCCCTGAGCACCCACACGACTCTCAGCCAGGAGCCTGCCCTTTCTCCTCCCGCCCTCCTTTGTGGTACCGTCCGAAGGAACTTTTATTTCCCTTTTCTCCGGGGTCGGGGGACCCGAAACGAAGCTGTTTACCTACCTATTGGGTTGTGAGACTTTCCAGGGGAAAGCATTTCTGCTCCCTTGAGGCACTGCGGCCAAGTGGGCTTCCGGGTCCGTGTGTTCCGTGTCCCAGGAAGGAACATTGTAAGCAGCCATCGTGACCGGCCAAAGCGGTCGAATGGGTTGTTTTGGCATTGACTCGAGCCATAACCCTCAGTGTTTGAAACACACACACAAAAGTGAGAAGTCCTCATCTCAAGCACAATTTGCTCTGCCAGACAGAGCACGCCACGCAGCCAGGTGGTTTTCCTAGTGACTGTCGGGCCAAGCTACCAGAGCAGGCGATTCCACAGGTATACTGTCCCGATTTCCAAAGGAAAGCAGAGAGCCCTTCTCACTGGGGCGCAGCTGCCTAGTGGATAAAGCCCCAGGCACTGGTGCCCCTGAGGGCTGCCGGGACAGCCAGGTCTACGCCGGTGGCAGGCGGCTCTGGGCTTCAGTGCCCTGCCAGTGGGCCCTGCTTGGGAATACGTGCTCTTGCACGGGGTGGAGTCGGTTTCAGGTGGGACCTCCCTTCCACATGCCTCTTCTGTCCCTTTGGCTGAAGCTGAGCCTGGCACTGGGGCTTTGTGCCTGCGCAGGAGACTTGAATCTCTGGACAGGCCCTGTGCCGGCTGGGACCTGAGCCTCAGCGCAGCTGCAGGCCCTACACTCAGGTTGGTTGGACTGGCCCAGGTCAGCTAAGAGGGAGGAGAAGATGGTCGTCAGCACATCAGGAAGTCCTAGTGGCCACAGCTGCCAGCGGGAGAAGCGCCTCCAACAGCCCTGTGGGATGGAAGCCCCCTCTGGCTCCCGCTGCTGCCTCCGCCCTGCCCCCTCTTCTCGGGGCACAGAGCCGGCCCCTGGGGCCCAGCACTGAGTCTCCCACCGCCCCGGCCCGGCCCGGCCCGCCCTCTCCCTCCGCCCAGCCGAGACCCAGGTGCAGGCGCCCCAGCCCGCCAGGCCGGCCAGGACCCCGCCGCCCCCGCACACAGGCGTCCCGCCCCGCACCCCCGCCCTGGGCAGACCCGCCCCGCCCCCGCCCCACCGCTGCCGCTCTGGAGACCGTGCCCAAGGCGGGAGGTGCCCGAGGCGGGGAGGGGGAAGACAGTTGTGATGAGGGGCCGATTTCTCCACTGGGGAGCTGTCCCCGGTGGTAGTGCCGGGACACATGCGGCCTTTACCCACCCTGCCGACACCCACCGAATTGCCTCGCGGGAGCGTGTCCCCTGCCAGGAAACCTCACGTGCCGGGGGAGCGGGGTTCCCAAATGTACACACCAAATGCACCAAAAGAGGCCACGGGGAGGAAAGGGGTCGCTGGCGTGGGAGGAGCCTGCTGGGTGGGGGCTGGGCTAGAAGAGAACCTCTGCTACGCTGTCCTGGACTGTTGCTCTCTCCTCTAGGAAGGATGAAAAGCAAAGAGGCAGAAGAACCTCCAGGAACGAGAAAGCGGCTCCGATGCGGAAACGCGGAGCCCAAACTACCACCGCTAGGGGCCGCTGTTGGCAAAGAAGTGTTCCTTCCTCCCACGCGCAGGAGGGCGGGGGGCTGGATTCCGAGGCAGGGGGAGGGGCAGGGCCCGTGGCAGAAGGGGCTGTGGGGGAGGGGTCCCCTGGGCCCGACCTGGGACTGATGTGCGACCCTTTCTCCTTCCGAGGGCTCACCTGGTCCAGGCCAAGGGTCTGATTTGGGCCAGGCTGCCCGGACACTCTGAGGAGGCCGGTTCCTCGCCAAGCAAAGTGCCCGAGGCCTTGTCAAGGGCGGGCCTACCTAGGGCCAGCATTGCCCTGCCGGTCTCTCCCACGGCAATGGTCGCAGACGTGCTGACTCCCATCGCCGTCACCTCCACCTTTTTGGGAGGCGAAAACCTGGCCTTTCCCACCGCCGCCCGGCCTGAGGGCTTCTGCCTTGGCTGCCTGCCAGGCCTGGAGGGGCCTGTCTCCCAGAGAGGAGAGGCTCAGAGTCTTCTTCCCCTTCCTTGCCAAGGGCCACTCTTTCTCTGTGTTTCTTTTCTGGGATGAGAGGGGCGGGCCCCTGAGCACCCACACGACTCTCAGCCAGGAGCCTGCCCTTTCTCCTCCCGCCCTCCTTTGTGGTACCGTCCGAAGGAACTTTTATTTCCCTTTTCTCCGGGGTCGGGGGACCCGAAACGAAGCTGTTTACCTACCTATTGGGTTGTGAGACTTTCCAGGGGAAAGCATTTCTGCTCCCTTGAGGCACTGCGGCCAAGTGGGCTTCCGGGTCCGTGTGTTCCGTGTCCCAGGAAGGAACATTGTAAGCAGCCATCGTGACCGGCCAAAGCGGTCGAATGGGTTGTTTTGGCATTGACTCGAGCCATAACCCTCAGTGTTTGAAACACACACACAAAAGTGAGAAGTCCTCATCTCAAGCACAATTTGCTCTGCCAGACAGAGCACGCCACGCAGCCAGGTGGTTTTCCTAGTGACTGTCGGGCCAAGCTACCAGAGCAGGCGATTCCACAGGTATACTGTCCCGATTTCCAAAGGAAAGCAGAGAGCCCTTCTCACTGGGGCGCAGCTGCCTAGTGGATAAAGCCCCAGGCACTGGTGCCCCTGAGGGCTGCCGGGACAGCCAGGTCTACGCCGGTGGCAGGCGGCTCTGGGCTTCAGTGCCCTGCCAGTGGGCCCTGCTTGGGAATACGTGCTCTTGCACGGGGTGGAGTCGGTTTCAGGTGGGACCTCCCTTCCACATGCCTCTTCTGTCCCTTTGGCTGAAGCTGAGCCTGGCACTGGGGCTTTGTGCCTGCGCAGGAGACTTGAATCTCTGGACAGGCCCTGTGCCGGCTGGGACCTGAGCCTCAGCGCAGCTGCAGGCCCTACACTCAGGTTGGTTGGACTGGCCCAGGTCAGCTAAGAGGGAGGAGAAGATGGTCGTCAGCACATCAGGAAGTCCTAGTGGCCACAGCTGCCAGCGGGAGAAGCGCCTCCAACAGCCCTGTGGGATGGAAGCCCCCTCTGGCTCCCGCTGCTGCCTCCGCCCTGCCCCCTCTTCTCGGGGCACGGAGCCGGCCCCTGGGGCCCAGCACTGAGTCTCCCACCGCCCCGGCCCGGCCCGGCCCGCCCTCTCCCTCCGCCCAGCCGAGACCCAGGTGCAGGCGCCCCAGCCCGCCAGGCCGGCCAGGACCCCGCCGCCCCCGCACACAGGCGTCCCGCCCCGCACCCCCGCCCTGGGCAGACCCGCCCCGCCCCCGCCCCACCGCTGCCGCTCTGGAGACCGTGCCCAAGGCGGGAGGTGCCCGAGGCGGGGAGGGGGAAGACAGTTGTGATGAGGGGCCGATTTCTCCACTGGGGAGCTGTCCCCGGTGGTAGTGCCGGGACACATGCGGCCTTTACCCACCCTGCCGACACCCACCGAATTGCCTCGCGGGAGCGTGTCCCCTGCCAGGAAACCTCACGTGCCGGGGGAGCGGGGTTCCCAAATGTACACACCAAATGCACCAAAAGAGGCCACGGGGAGGAAAGGGGTCGCTGGCGTGGGAGGAGCCTGCTGGGTGGGGGCTGGGCTAGAAGAGAACCTCTGCTACGCTGTCCTGGACTGTTGCTCTCTCCTCTAGGAAGGATGAAAAGCAAAGAGGCAGAAGAACCTCCAGGAACGAGAAAGCGGCTCCGATGCGGAAACGCAGAGCCCAAACTACCACCGCTAGGGGCCGCTGTTGGCAAAGAGGTGTTCCTTCCTCCCACGCGCAGGAGGGCGGGGGGCTGGATTCCGAGGCAGGGGGAGGGGCAGGGCCCGTGGCAGAAGGGGCTGTGGGGGAGGGGTCCCCTGGGCCCGACCTGGGACTGATGTGCGACCCTTTCTCCTTCCGAGGGCTCACCTGGTCCAGGCCAAGGGTCTGATTTGGGCCAGGCTGCCCGGACACTCTGAAGAGGCCGGTTCCTCGCCAAGCAAAGTGCCCGAGGCCTTGTCAAGGGCGGGCCTACCTAGGGCCAGCATTGCCCTGCCGGTCTCTCCCACGGCAATGGTCGCAGACGTGCTGACTCCCATCGCCGTCACCTCCACCTTTTTGGGAGGCGAAAACCTGGCCTTTCCCACCGCCGCCCGGCCTGAGGGCTTCTGCCTTGGCTGCCTGCCAGGCCTGGAGGGGCCTGTCTCCCAGAGAGGAGAGGCTCAGAGTCTTCTTCCCCTTCCTTGCCAAGGGCCACTCTTTCTCTGTGTTTCTTTTCTGGGATGAGAGGGGCGGGCCCCTGAGCACCCACACGACTCTCAGCCAGGAGCCTGCCCTTTCTCCTCCCGCCCTCCTTTGTGGTACCGTCCGAAGGAACTTTTATTTCCCTTTTCTCCGGGGTCGGGGGACCCGAAACGAAGCTGTTTACCTACCTATTGGGTTGTGAGACTTTCCAGGGGAAAGCATTTCTGCTCCCTTGAGGCACTGCGGCCAAGTGGGCTTCCGGGTCCGTGTGTTCCGTGTCCCAGGAAGGAACATTGTAAGCAGCCATCGTGACCGGCCAAAGCGGTCGAATGGGTTGTTTTGGCATTGACTCGAGCCATAACCCTCAGTGTTTGAAACACACACACAAAAGTGAGAAGTCCTCATCTCAAGCACAATTTGCTCTGCCAGACAGAGCACGCCACGCAGCCAGGTGGTTTTCCTAGTGACTGTCGGGCCAAGCTACCAGAGCAGGCGATTCCACAGGTATACTGTCCCGATTTCCAAAGGAAAGCAGAGAGCCCTTCTCACTAGTGGATAAAGCCCCAGGCACTGGTGCCCCTGAGGGCTGCCGGGACAGCCAGGTCTACGCCGGTGGCAGGCGGCTCTGGGCTTCAGTGCCCTGCCAGTGGGCCCTGCTTGGGAATACGTGCTCTTGCACGGGGTGGAGTCGGTTTCAGGTGGGACCTCCCTTCCACATGCCTCTTCTGTCCCTTTGGCTGAAGCTGAGCCTGGCACTGGGGCTTTGTGCCTGCGCAGGAGACTTGAATCTCTGGACAGGCCCTGTGCCGGCTGGGACCTGAGCCTCAGCGCAGCTGCAGGCCCTACACTCAGGTTGGTTGGACTGGCCCAGGTCAGCTAAGAGGGAGGAGAAGATGGTCGTCAGCACATCAGGAAGTCCTAGTGGCCACAGCTGCCAGCGGGAGAAGCGCCTCCAACAGCCCTGTGGGATGGAAGCCCCCTCTGGCTCCCGCTGCTGCCTCCGCCCTGCCCCCTCTTCTCGGGGCACGGAGCCGGCCCCTGGGGCCCAGCACTGAGTCTCCCACCGCCCCGGCCCGGCCCGGCCCGCCCTCTCCCTCCGCCCAGCCGAGACCCAGGTGCAGGCGCCCCAGCCCGCCAGGCCGGCCAGGACCCCGCCGCCCCCGCACACAGGCGTCCCGCCCCGCACCCCCGCCCTGGGCAGACCCGCCCCGCCCCCGCCCCACCGCTGCCGCTCTGGAGACCGTGCCCAAGGCGGGAGGTGCCCGAGGCGGGGAGGGGGAAGACAGTTGTGATGAGGGGCCGATTTCTCCACTGGGGAGCTGTCCCCGGTGGTAGTGCCGGGACACATGCGGCCTTTACCCACCCTGCCGACACCCACCGAATTGCCTCGCGGGAGCGTGTCCCCTGCCAGGAAACCTCACGTGCCGGGGGAGCGGGGTTCCCAAATGTACACACCAAATGCACCAAAAGAGGCCACGGGGAGGAAAGGGGTCGCTGGCGTGGGAGGAGCCTGCTGGGTGGGGGCTGGGCTAGAAGAGAACCTCTGCTACGCTGTCCTGGACTGTTGCTCTCTCCTCTAGGAAGGATGAAAAGCAAAGAGGCAGAAGAACCTCCAGGAACGAGAAAGCGGCTCCGATGCGGAAACGCAGAGCCCAAACTACCACCGCTAGGGGCCGCTGTTGGCAAAGAAGTGTTCCTTCCTCCCACGCGCAGGAGGGCGGGGGGCTGGATTCCGAGGCAGGGGGAGGGGCAGGGCCCGTGGCAGAAGGGGCTGTGGGGGAGGGGTCCCCTGGGCCCGACCTGGGACTGATGTGCGACCCTTTCTCCTTCCGAGGGCTCACCTGGTCCAGGCCAAGGGTCTGATTTGGGCCAGGCTGCCCGGACACTCTGAGGAGGCCGGTTCCTCGCCAAGCAAAGTGCCCGAGGCCTTGTCAAGGGCGGGCCTACCTAGGGCCAGCATTGCCCTGCCGGTCTCTCCCACGGCAATGGTCGCAGACGTGCTGACTCCCATCGCCGTCACCTCCACCTTTTTGGGAGGCGAAAACCTGGCCTTTCCCACCGCCGCCCGGCCTGAGGGCTTCTGCCTTGGCTGCCTGCCAGGCCTGGAGGGGCCTGTCTCCCAGAGAGGAGAGGCTCAGAGTCTTCTTCCCCTTCCTTGCCAAGGGCCACTCTTTCTCTGTGTTTCTTTTCTGGGATGAGAGGGGCGGGCCCCTGAGCACCCACACGACTCTCAGCCAGGAGCCTGCCCTTTCTCCTCCCGCCCTCCTTTGTGGTACCGTCCGAAGGAACTTTTATTTCCCTTTTCTCCGGGGTCGGGGGACCCGAAACGAAGCTGTTTACCTACCTATTGGGTTGTGAGACTTTCCAGGGGAAAGCATTTCTGCTCCCTTGAGGCACTGCGGCCAAGTGGGCTTCCGGGTCCGTGTGTTCCGTGTCCCAGGAAGGAACATTGTAAGCAGCCATCGTGACCGGCCAAAGCGGTCGAATGGGTTGTTTTGGCATTGACTCGAGCCATAACCCTCAGTGTTTGAAACACACACACAAAAGTGAGAAGTCCTCATCTCAAGCACAATTTGCTCTGCCAGACAGAGCACGCCACGCAGCCAGGTGGTTTTCCTAGTGACTGTCGGGCCAAGCTACCAGAGCAGGCGATTCCACAGGTATACTGTCCCGATTTCCAAAGGAAAGCAGAGAGCCCTTCTCACTAGTGGATAAAGCCCCAGGCACTGGTGCCCCTGAGGGCTGCCGGGACAGCCAGGTCTACGCCGGTGGCAGGCGGCTCTGGGCTTCAGTGCCCTGCCAGTGGGCCCTGCTTGGGAATACGTGCTCTTGCACGGGGTGGAGTCGGTTTCAGGTGGGACCTCCCTTCCACATGCCTCTTCTGTCCCTTTGGCTGAAGCTGAGCCTGGCACTGGGGCTTTGTGCCTGCGCAGGAGACTTGAATCTCTGGACAGGCCCTGTGCCGGCTGGGACCTGAGCCTCAGCGCAGCTGCAGGCCCTACACTCAGGTTGGTTGGACTGGCCCAGGTCAGCTAAGAGGGAGGAGAAGATGGTCGTCAGCACATCAGGAAGTCCTAGTGGCCACAGCTGCCAGCGGGAGAAGCGCCTCCAACAGCCCTGTGGGATGGAAGCCCCCTCTGGCTCCCGCTGCTGCCTCCGCCCTGCCCCCTCTTCTCGGGGCACGGAGCCGGCCCCTGGGGCCCAGCACTGAGTCTCCCACCGCCCCGGCCCGGCCCGGCCCGCCCTCTCCCTCCGCCCAGCCGAGACCCAGGTGCAGGCGCCCCAGCCCGCCAGGCCGGCCAGGACCCCGCCGCCCCCGCACACAGGCGTCCCGCCCCGCACCCCCGCCCTGGGCAGACCCGCCCCGCCCCCGCCCCACCGCTGCCGCTCTGGAGACCGTGCCCAAGGCGGGAGGTGCCCGAGGCGGGGAGGGGGAAGACAGTTGTGATGAGGGGCCGATTTCTCCACTGGGGAGCTGTCCCCGGTGGTAGTGCCGGGACACATGCGGCCTTTACCCACCCTGCCGACACCCACCGAATTGCCTCGCGGGAGCGTGTCCCCTGCCAGGAAACCTCACGTGCCGGGGGAGCGGGGTTCCCAAATGTACACACCAAATGCACCAAAAGAGGCCACGGGGAGGAAAGGGGTCGCTGGCGTGGGAGGAGCCTGCTGGGTGGGGGCTGGGCTAGAAGAGAACCTCTGCTACGCTGTCCTGGACTGTTGCTCTCTCCTCTAGGAAGGATGAAAAGCAAAGAGGCAGAAGAACCTCCAGGAACGAGAAAGCGGCTCCGATGCGGAAACGCAGAGCCCAAACTACCACCGCTAGGGGCCGCTGTTGGCAAAGAAGTGTTCCTTCCTCCCACGCGCAGGAGGGCGGGGGGCTGGATTCCGAGGCAGGGGGAGGGGCAGGGCCCGTGGCAGAAGGGGCTGTGGGGGAGGGGTCCCCTGGGCCCGACCTGGGACTGATGTGCGACCCTTTCTCCTTCCGAGGGCTCACCTGGTCCAGGCCAAGGGTCTGATTTGGGCCAGGCTGCCCGGACACTCTGAAGAGGCCGGTTCCTCGCCAAGCAAAGTGCCCGAGGCCTTGTCAAGGGCGGGCCTACCTAGGGCCAGCATTGCCCTGCCGGTCTCTCCCACGGCAATGGTCGCAGACGTGCTGACTCCCATCGCCGTCACCTCCACCTTTTTGGGAGGCGAAAACCTGGCCTTTCCCACCGCCGCCCGGCCTGAGGGCTTCTGCCTTGGCTGCCTGCCAGGCCTGGAGGGGCCTGTCTCCCAGAGAGGAGAGGCTCAGAGTCTTCTTCCCCTTCCTTGCCAAGGGCCACTCTTTCTCTGTGTTTCTTTTCTGGGATGAGAGGGGCGGGCCCCTGAGCACCCACACGACTCTCAGCCAGGAGCCTGCCCTTTCTCCTCCCGCCCTCCTTTGTGGTACCGTCCGAAGGAACTTTTATTTCCCTTTTCTCCGGGGTCGGGGGACCCGAAACGAAGCTGTTTACCTACCTATTGGGTTGTGAGACTTTCCAGGGGAAAGCATTTCTGCTCCCTTGAGGCACTGCGGCCAAGTGGGCTTCCGGGTCCGTGTGTTCCGTGTCCCAGGAAGGAACATTGTAAGCAGCCATCGTGACCGGCCAAAGCGGTCGAATGGGTTGTTTTGGCATTGACTCGAGCCATAACCCTCAGTGTTTGAAACACACACACAAAAGTGAGAAGTCCTCATCTCAAGCACAATTTGCTCTGCCAGACAGAGCACGCCACGCAGCCAGGTGGTTTTCCTAGTGACTGTCGGGCCAAGCTACCAGAGCAGGCGATTCCACAGGTATACTGTCCCGATTTCCAAAGGAAAGCAGAGAGCCCTTCTCACTAGTGGATAAAGCCCCAGGCACTGGTGCCCCTGAGGGCTGCCGGGACAGCCAGGTCTACGCCGGTGGCAGGCGGCTCTGGGCTTCAGTGCCCTGCCAGTGGGCCCTGCTTGGGAATACGTGCTCTTGCACGGGGTGGAGTCGGTTTCAGGTGGGACCTCCCTTCCACATGCCTCTTCTGTCCCTTTGGCTGAAGCTGAGCCTGGCACTGGGGCTTTGTGCCTGCGCAGGAGACTTGAATCTCTGGACAGGCCCTGTGCCGGCTGGGACCTGAGCCTCAGCGCAGCTGCAGGCCCTACACTCAGGTTGGTTGGACTGGCCCAGGTCAGCTAAGAGGGAGGAGAAGATGGTCGTCAGCACATCAGGAAGTCCTAGTGGCCACAGCTGCCAGCGGGAGAAGCGCCTCCAACAGCCCTGTGGGATGGAAGCCCCCTCTGGCTCCCGCTGCTGCCTCCGCCCTGCCCCCTCTTCTCGGGGCACGGAGCCGGCCCCTGGGGCCCAGCACTGAGTCTCCCACCGCCCCGGCCCGGCCCGGCCCGCCCTCTCCCTCCGCCCAGCCGAGACCCAGGTGCAGGCGCCCCAGCCCGCCAGGCCGGCCAGGACCCCGCCGCCCCCGCACACAGGCGTCCCGCCCCGCACCCCCGCCCTGGGCAGACCCGCCCCGCCCCCGCCCCACCGCTGCCGCTCTGGAGACCGTGCCCAAGGCGGGAGGTGCCCGAGGCGGGGAGGGGGAAGACAGTTGTGATGAGGGGCCGATTTCTCCACTGGGGAGCTGTCCCCGGTGGTAGTGCCGGGACACATGCGGCCTTTACCCACCCTGCCGACACCCACCGAATTGCCTCGCGGGAGCGTGTCCCCTGCCAGGAAACCTCACGTGCCGGGGGAGCGGGGTTCCCAAATGTACACACCAAATGCACCAAAAGAGGCCACGGGGAGGAAAGGGGTCGCTGGCGTGGGAGGAGCCTGCTGGGTGGGGGCTGGGCTAGAAGAGAACCTCTGCTACGCTGTCCTGGACTGTTGCTCTCTCCTCTAGGAAGGATGAAAAGCAAAGAGGCAGAAGAACCTCCAGGAACGAGAAAGCGGCTCCGATGCGGAAACGCAGAGCCCAAACTACCACCGCTAGGGGCCGCTGTTGGCAAAGAAGTGTTCCTTCCTCCCACGCGCAGGAGGGCGGGGGGCTGGATTCCGAGGCAGGGGGAGGGGCAGGGCCCGTGGCAGAAGGGGCTGTGGGGGAGGGGTCCCCTGGGCCCGACCTGGGACTGATGTGCGACCCTTTCTCCTTCCGAGGGCTCACCTGGTCCAGGCCAAGGGTCTGATTTGGGCCAGGCTGCCCGGACACTCTGAGGAGGCCGGTTCCTCGCCAAGCAAAGTGCCCGAGGCCTTGTCAAGGGCGGGCCTACCTAGGGCCAGCATTGCCCTGCCGGTCTCTCCCACGGCAATGGTCGCAGACGTGCTGACTCCCATCGCCGTCACCTCCACCTTTTTGGGAGGCGAAAACCTGGCCTTTCCCACCGCCGCCCGGCCTGAGGGCTTCTGCCTTGGCTGCCTGCCAGGCCTGGAGGGGCCTGTCTCCCAGAGAGGAGAGGCTCAGAGTCTTCTTCCCCTTCCTTGCCAAGGGCCACTCTTTCTCTGTGTTTCTTTTCTGGGATGAGAGGGGCGGGCCCCTGAGCACCCACACGACTCTCAGCCAGGAGCCTGCCCTTTCTCCTCCCGCCCTCCTTTGTGGTACCGTCCGAAGGAACTTTTATTTCCCTTTTCTCCGGGGTCGGGGGACCCGAAACGAAGCTGTTTACCTACCTATTGGGTTGTGAGACTTTCCAGGGGAAAGCATTTCTGCTCCCTTGAGGCACTGCGGCCAAGTGGGCTTCCGGGTCCGTGTGTTCCGTGTCCCAGGAAGGAACATTGTAAGCAGCCATCGTGACCGGCCAAAGCGGTCGAATGGGTTGTTTTGGCATTGACTCGAGCCATAACCCTCAGTGTTTGAAACACACACACAAAAGTGAGAAGTCCTCATCTCAAGCACAATTTGCTCTGCCAGACAGAGCACGCCACGCAGCCAGGTGGTTTTCCTAGTGACTGTCGGGCCAAGCTACCAGAGCAGGCGATTCCACAGGTATACTGTCCCGATTTCCAAAGGAAAGCAGAGAGCCCTTCTCACTAGTGGATAAAGCCCCAGGCACTGGTGCCCCTGAGGGCTGCCGGGACAGCCAGGTCTACGCCGGTGGCAGGCGGCTCTGGGCTTCAGTGCCCTGCCAGTGGGCCCTGCTTGGGAATACGTGCTCTTGCACGGGGTGGAGTCGGTTTCAGGTGGGACCTCCCTTCCACATGCCTCTTCTGTCCCTTTGGCTGAAGCTGAGCCTGGCACTGGGGCTTTGTGCCTGCGCAGGAGACTTGAATCTCTGGACAGGCCCTGTGCCGGCTGGGACCTGAGCCTCAGCGCAGCTGCAGGCCCTACACTCAGGTTGGTTGGACTGGCCCAGGTCAGCTAAGAGGGAGGAGAAGATGGTCGTCAGCACATCAGGAAGTCCTAGTGGCCACAGCTGCCAGCGGGAGAAGCGCCTCCAACAGCCCTGTGGGATGGAAGCCCCCTCTGGCTCCCGCTGCTGCCTCCGCCCTGCCCCCTCTTCTCGGGGCACGGAGCCGGCCCCTGGGGCCCAGCACTGAGTCTCCCACCGCCCCGGCCCGGCCCGGCCCGCCCTCTCCCTCCGCCCAGCCGAGACCCAGGTGCAGGCGCCCCAGCCCGCCAGGCCGGCCAGGACCCCGCCGCCCCCGCACACAGGCGTCCCGCCCCGCACCCCCGCCCTGGGCAGACCCGCCCCGCCCCCGCCCCACCGCTGCCGCTCTGGAGACCGTGCCCAAGGCGGGAGGTGCCCGAGGCGGGGAGGGGGAAGACAGTTGTGATGAGGGGCCGATTTCTCCACTGGGGAGCTGTCCCCGGTGGTAGTGCCGGGACACATGCGGCCTTTACCCACCCTGCCGACACCCACCGAATTGCCTCGCGGGAGCGTGTCCCCTGCCAGGAAACCTCACGTGCCGGGGGAGCGGGGTTCCCAAATGTACACACCAAATGCACCAAAAGAGGCCACGGGGAGGAAAGGGGTCGCTGGCGTGGGAGGAGCCTGCTGGGTGGGGGCTGGGCTAGAAGAGAACCTCTGCTACGCTGTCCTGGACTGTTGCTCTCTCCTCTAGGAAGGATGAAAAGCAAAGAGGCAGAAGAACCTCCAGGAACAAGAAAGCGGCTCCGATGCGGAAACGCAGAGCCCAAACTACCACCGCTAGGGGCCGCTGTTGGCAAAGAAGTGTTCCTTCCTCCCACGCGCAGGAGGGCGGGGGGCTGGATTCCGAGGCAGGGGGAGGGGCAGGGCCCGTGGCAGAAGGGGCTGTGGGGAAGGGGTCCCCTGGGCCCGACCTGGGACTGATGTGCGACCCTTTCTCCTTCCGAGGGCTCACCTGGTCCAGGCCAAGGGTCTGATTTGGGCCAGGCTGCCCGGACACTCTGAAGAGGCCGGTTCCTCGCCAAGCAAAGTGCCCGAGGCCTTGTCAAGGGCGGGCCTACCTAGGGCCAGCATTGCCCTGCCGGTCTCTCCCACGGCAATGGTCGCAGACGTGCTGACTCCCATCGCCGTCACCTCCACCTTTTTGGGAGGCGAAAACCTGGCCTTTCCCACCGCCGCCCGGCCTGAGGGCTTCTGCCTTGGCTGCCTGCCAGGCCTGGAGGGGCCTGTCTCCCAGAGAGGAGAGGCTCAGAGTCTTCTTCCCCTTCCTTGCCAAGGGCCACTCTTTCTCTGTGTTTCTTTTCTGGGATGAGAGGGGCGGGCCCCTGAGCACCCACAGGACTCTCAGCCAGGAGCCTGCCCTTTCTCCTCCCGCCCTCCTTTGTGGTACCGTCCGAAGGAACTTTTATTTCCCTTTTCTCCGGGGTCGGGGGACCCGAAACGAAGCTGTTTACCTACCTATTGGGTTGTGAGACTTTCCAGGGGAAAGCATTTCTGCTCCCTTGAGGCACTGCGGCCAAGTGGGCTTCCGGGTCCGTGTGTTCCGTGTCCCAGGAAGGAACATTGTAAGCAGCCATCGTGACCGGCCAAAGCGGTCGAATGGGTTGTTTTGGCATTGACTCGAGCCATAACCCTCAGTGTTTGAAACACACACACAAAAGTGAGAAGTCCTCATCTCAAGCACAATTTGCTCTGCCAGACAGAGCACGCCACGCAGCCAGGTGGTTTTCCTAGTGACTGTCGGGCCAAGCTACCAGAGCAGGCGATTCCACAGGTATACTGTCCCGATTTCCAAAGGAAAGCAGAGAGCCCTTCTCACTGGGGCGCAGCTGCCTAGTGGATAAAGCCCCAGGCACTGGTGCCCCTGAGGGCTGCCGGGACAGCCAGGTCTACGCCGGTGGCAGGCGGCTCTGGGCTTCAGTGCCCTGCCAGTGGGCCCTGCTTGGGAATACGTGCTCTTGCACGGGGTGGAGTCGGTTTCAGGTGGGACCTCCCTTCCACATGCCTCTTCTGTCCCTTTGGCTGAAGCTGAGCCTGGCACTGGGGCTTTGTGCCTGCGCAGGAGACTTGAATCTCTGGACAGGCCCTGTGCCGGCTGGGACCTGAGCCTCAGCGCAGCTGCAGGCCCTACACTCAGGTTGGTTGGACTGGCCCAGGTCAGCTAAGAGGGAGGAGAAGATGGTCGTCAGCACATCAGGAAGTCCTAGTGGCCACAGCTGCCAGCGGGAGAAGCGCCTCCAACAGCCCTGTGGGATGGAAGCCCCCTCTGGCTCCCGCTGCTGCCTCCGCCCTGCCCCCTCTTCTCGGGGCACGGAGCCGGCCCCTGGGGCCCAGCACTGAGTCTCCCACCGCCCCGGCCCGGCCCGGCCCGCCCTCTCCCTCCGCCCAGCCGAGACACAGGTGCAGGCGCCCCAGCCCGCCAGGCCGGCCAGGACCCCGCCGCCCCCGCACACAGGCGTCCCGCCCCGCACCCCCGCCCTGGGCAGACCCGCCCCGCCCCCGCCCCACCGCTGCCGCTCTGGAGACCGTGCCCAAGGCGGGAGGTGCCCGAGGCGGGGAGGGGGAAGACAGTTGTGATGAGGGGCCGATTTCTCCACTGGGGAGCTGTCCCCGGTGGTAGTGCCGGGACACATGCGGCCTTTACCCACCCTGCCGACACCCACCGAATTGCCTCGCGGGAGCGTGTCCCCTGCCAGGAAACCTCACGTGCCGGGGGAGCGGGGTTCCCAAATGTACACACCAAATGCACCAAAAGAGGCCACGGGGAGGAAAGGGGTCGCTGGCGTGGGAGGAGCCTGCTGGGTGGGGGCTGGGCTAGAAGAGAACCTCTGCTACGCTGTCCTGGACTGTTGCTCTCTCCTCTAGGAAGGATGAAAAGCAAAGAGGCAGAAGAACCTCCAGGAACGAGAAAGCGGCTCCGATGCGGAAACGCAGAGCCCAAACTACCACCGCTAGGGGCCGCTGTTGGCAAAGAGGTGTTCCTTCCTCCCACGCGCAGGAGGGCGGGGGGCTGGATTCCGAGGCAGGGGGAGGGGCAGGGCCCGTGGCAGAAGGGGCTGTGGGGGAGGGGTCCCCTGGGCCCGACCTGGGACTGATGTGCGACCCTTTCTCCTTCCGAGGGCTCACCTGGTCCAGGCCAAGGGTCTGATTTGGGCCAGGCTGCCCGGACACTCTGAGGAGGCCGGTTCCTCGCCAAGCAAAGTGCCCGAGGCCTTGTCAAGGGCGGGCCTACCTAGGGCCAGCATTGCCCTGCCGGTCTCTCCCACGGCAATGGTCGCAGACGTGCTGACTCCCATCGCCGTCACCTCCACCTTTTTGGGAGGCGAAAACCTGGCCTTTCCCACCGCCGCCCGGCCTGAGGGCTTCTGCCTTGGCTGCCTGCCAGGCCTGGAGGGGCCTGTCTCCCAGAGAGGAGAGGCTCAGAGTCTTCTTCCCCTTCCTTGCCAAGGGCCACTCTTTCTCTGTGTTTCTTTTCTGGGATGAGAGGGGCGGGCCCCTGAGCACCCACACGACTCTCAGCCAGGAGCCTGCCCTTTCTCCTCCCGCCCTCCTTTGTGGTACCGTCCGAAGGAACTTTTATTTCCCTTTTCTCCGGGGTCGGGGGACACGAAACAAAGCTGTTTACCTACCTATTGGGTTGTGAGACTTTCCAGGGGAAAGCATTTCTGCTCCCTTGAGGCACTGCGGCCAAGTGGGCTTCCGGGTCCGTGTGTTCCGTGTCCCAGGAAGGAACATTGTAAGCAGCCATCGTGACCGGCCAAAGCGGTCGAATGGGTTGTTTTGGCATTGACTCGAGCCATAACCCTCAGTGTTTGAAACACACACACAAAAGTGAGAAGTCCTCATCTCAAGCACAATTTGCTCTGCCAGACAGAGCACGCCACGCAGCCAGGTGGTTTTCCTAGTGACTGTCGGGCCAAGCTACCAGAGCAGGCGATTCCACAGGTATACTGTGCCGATTTCCAAAGGAAAGCAGAGAGCCCTTCTCACTGGGGCGCAGCTGCCTAGTGGATAAAGCCCCAGGCACTGGTGCCCCTGAGGGCTGCCGGGACAGCCAGGTCTACGCCGGTGGCAGGCGGCTCTGGGCTTCAGTGCCCTGCCAGTGGGCCCTGCTTGGGAATACGTGCTCTTGCACGGGGTGGAGTCGGTTTCAGGTGGGACCTCCCTTCCACATGCCTCTTCTGTCCCTTTGGCTGAAGCTGAGCCTGGCACTGGGGCTTTGTGCCTGCGCAGGAGACTTGAATCTCTGGACAGGCCCTGTGCCGGCTGGGACCTGAGCCTCAGCGCAGCTGCAGGCCCTACACTCAGGTTGGTTGGACTGGCCCAGGTCAGCTAAGAGGGAGGAGAAGATGGTCGTCAGCACATCAGGAAGTCCTAGTGGCCACAGCTGCCAGCGGGAGAAGCGCCTCCAACAGCCCTGTGGGATGGAAGCCCCCTCTGGCTCCCGCTGCTGCCTCCGCCCTGCCCCCTCTTCTCGGGGCACGGAGCCGGCCCCTGGGGCCCAGCACTGAGTCTCCCACCGCCCCGGCCCGGCCCGGCCCGCCCTCTCCCTCCGCCCAGCCGAGACCCAGGTGCAGGCGCCCCAGCCCGCCAGGCCGGCCAGGACCCCGCCGCCCCCGCACACAGGCGTCCCGCCCCGCACCCCCGCCCTGGGCAGACCCGCCCCGCCCCCGCCCCACCGCTGCCGCTCTGGAGACCGTGCCCAAGGCGGGAGGTGCCCGAGGCGGGGAGGGGGAAGACAGTTGTAATGAGGGGCCGATTTCTCGACTGGGGAGCTGTCCCCGGTGGTAGTGCCGGGACACATGCGGCCTTTACCCACCCTGCCGACACCCACCGAATTGCCTCGCGGGAGCGTGTCCCCTGCCAGGAAACCTCACGTGCCGGGGGAGCGGGGTTCCCAAATGTACACACCAAATGCACCAAAAGAGGCCACGGGGAGGAAAGGGGTCGCTGGCGTGGGAGGAGCCTGCTGGGTGGGGGCTGGGCTAGAAGAGAACCTCTGCTACGCTGTCCTGGACTGTTGCTCTCTCCTCTAGGAAGGATGAAAAGCAAAGAGGCAGAAGAACCTCCAGGAACGAGAAAGCGGCTCCGATGCGGAAACGCAGAGCCCAAACTACCACCGCTAGGGGCCGCTGTTGGCAAAGAGGTGTTCCTTCCTCCCACGCGCAGGAGGGCGGGGGGCTGGATTCCGAGGCAGGGGGAGGGGCAGGGCCCGTGGCAGAAGGGGCTGTGGGGGAGGGGTCCCCTGGGCCCGACCTGGGACTGATGTGCGACCCTTTCTCCTTCCGAGGGCTCACCTGGTCCAGGCCAAGGGTCTGATTTGGGCCAGGCTGCCCGGACACTCTGAGGAGGCCGGTTCCTCGCCAAGCAAAGTGCCCGAGGCCTTGTCAAGGGCGGGCCTACCTAGGGCCAGCATTGCCCTGCCGGTCTCTCCCACGGCAATGGTCGCAGACGTGCTGACTCCCATCGCCGTCACCTCCACCTTTTTGGGAGGCGAAAACCTGGCCTTTCCCACCGCCGCCCGGCCTGAGGGCTTCTGCCTTGGCTGCCTGCCAGGCCTGGAGGGGCCTGTCTCCCAGAGAGGAGAGGCTCAGAGTCTTCTTCCCCTTCCTTGCCAAGGGCCACTCTTTCTCTGTGTTTCTTTTCTGGGATGAGAGGGGCGGGCCCCTGAGCACCCACACGACTCTCAGCCAGGAGCCTGCCCTTTCTCCTCCCGCCCTCCTTTGTGGTACCGTCCGAAGGAACTTTTATTTCCCTTTTCTCCGGGGTCGGGGGACACGAAACAAAGCTGTTTACCTACCTATTGGGTTGTGAGACTTTCCAGGGGAAAGCATTTCTGCTCCCTTGAGGCACTGCGGCCAAGTGGGCTTCCGGGTCCGTGTGTTCCGTGTCCCAGGAAGGAACATTGTAAGCAGCCATCGTGACCGGCCAAAGCGGTCGAATGGGTTGTTTTGGCATTGACTCGAGCCATAACCCTCAGTGTTTGAAACACACACACAAAAGTGAGAAGTCCTCATCTCAAGCACAATTTGCTCTGCCAGACAGAGCACGCCACGCAGCCAGGTGGTTTTCCTAGTGACTGTCGGGCCAAGCTACCAGAGCAGGCGATTCCACAGGTATACTGTCCCGATTTCCAAAGGAAAGCAGAGAGCCCTTCTCACTGGGGCGCAGCTGCCTAGTGGATAAAGCCCCAGGCACTGGTGCCCCTGAGGGCTGCCGGGACAGCCAGGTCTACGCCGGTGGCAGGCGGCTCTGGGCTTCAGTGCCCTGCCAGTGGGCCCTGCTTGGGAATACGTGCTCTTGCACGGGGTGGAGTCGGTTTCAGGTGGGACCTCCCTTCCACATGCCTCTTCTGTCCCTTTGGCTGAAGCTGAGCCTGGCACTGGGGCTTTGTGCCTGCGCAGGAGACTTGAATCTCTGGACAGGCCCTGTGCCGGCTGGGACCTGAGCCTCAGCGCAGCTGCAGGCCCTACACTCAGGTTGGTTGGACTGGCCCAGGTCAGCTAAGAGGGAGGAGAAGATGGTCGTCAGCACATCAGGAAGTCCTAGTGGCCACAGCTGCCAGCGGGAGAAGCGCCTCCAACAGCCCTGTGGGATGGAAGCCCCCTCTGGCTCCCGCTGCTGCCTCCGCCCTGCCCCCTCTTCTCGGGGCACGGAGCCGGCCCCTGGGGCCCAGCACTGAGTCTCCCACCGCCCCGGCCCGGCCCGGCCCGCCCTCTCCCTCCGCCCAGCCGAGACCCAGGTGCAGGCGCCCCAGCCCGCCAGGCCGGCCAGGACCCCGCCGCCCCCGCACACAGGCGTCCCGCCCCGCACCCCCGCCCTGGGCAGACCCGCCCCGCCCCCGCCCCACCGCTGCCGCTCTGGAGACCGTGCCCAAGGCGGGAGGTGCCCGAGGCGGGGAGGGGGAAGACAGTTGTAATGAGGGGCCGATTTCTCGACTGGGGAGCTGTCCCCGGTGGTAGTGCCGGGACACATGCGGCCTTTACCCACCCTGCCGACACCCACCGAATTGCCTCGCGGGAGCGTGTCCCCTGCCAGGAAACCTCACGTGCCGGGGGAGCGGGGTTCCCAAATGTACACACCAAATGCACCAAAAGAGGCCACGGGGAGGAAAGGGGTCGCTGGCGTGGGAGGAGCCTGCTGGGTGGGGGCTGGGCTAGAAGAGAACCTCTGCTACGCTGTCCTGGACTGTTGCTCTCTCCTCTAGGAAGGATGAAAAGCAAAAAGGCAGAAGAACCTCCAGGAACGAGAAAGCGGCTCCGATGCGGAAACGCAGAGCCCAAACTACCACCGCTAGGGGCCGCTGTTGGCAAAGAAGTGTTCCTTCCTCCCACGCGCAGGAGGGCGGGGGGCTGGATTCTGAGGCAGGGGGAGGGGCAGGGCCCGTGGCAGAAGGGGCTGTGGGGGAGGGGTCCCCTGGGCCCGACCTGGGACTGATGTGCGACCCTTTCTCCTTCCGAGGGCTCACCTGGTCCAGGCCAAGGGTCTGATTTGGGCCAGGCTGCCCGGACACTCTGAGGAGGCCGGTTCCTCGCCAAGCAAAGTGCCCGAGGCCTTGTCAAGGGCGGGCCTACCTAGGGCCAGCATTGCCCTGCCGGTCTCTCCCACGGCAATGGTCGCAGACGTGCTGACTCCCATCGCCGTCACCTCCACCTTTTTGGGAGGCGAAAACCTGGCCTTTCCCACCGCCGCCCGGCCTGAGGGCTTCTGCCTTGGCTGCCTGCCAGGCCTGGAGGGGCCTGTCTCCCAGAGAGGAGAGGCTCAGAGTCTTCTTCCCCTTCCTTGCCAAGGGCCACTCTTTCTCTGTGTTTCTTTTCTGGGATGAGAGGGGCGGGCCCCTGAGCACCCACACGACTCTCAGCCAGGAGCCTGCCCTTTCTCCTCCCGCCCTCCTTTGTGGTACCGTCCGAAGGAACTTTTATTTCCCTTTTCTCCGGGGTCGGGGGACCCGAAACGAAGCTGTTTACCTACCTATTGGGTTGTGAGACTTTCCAGGGGAAAGCATTTCTGCTCCCTTGAGGCACTGCGGCCAAGTGGGCTTCCGGGTCCGTGTGTTCCGTGTCCCAGGAAGGAACATTGTAAGCAGCCATCGTGACCGGCCAAAGCGGTCGAATGGGTTGTTTTGGCATTGACTCGAGCCATAACCCTCAGTGTTTGAAACACACACACAAAAGTGAGAAGTCCTCATCTCAAGCACAATTTGCTCTGCCAGACAGAGCACGCCACGCAGCCAGGTGGTTTTCCTAGTGACTGTCGGGCCAAGCTACCAGAGCAGGCGATTCCACAGGTATACTGTCCCGATTTCCAAAGGAAAGCAGAGAGCCCTTCTCACTGGGGCGCAGCTGCCTAGTGGATAAAGCCCCAGGCACTGGTGCCCCTGAGGGCTGCCGGGACAGCCAGGTCTACGCCGGTGGCAGGCGGCTCTGGGCTTCAGTGCCCTGCCAGTGGGCCCTGCTTGGGAATACGTGCTCTTGCACGGGGTGGAGTCGGTTTCAGGTGGGACCTCCCTTCCACATGCCTCTTCTGTCCCTTTGGCTGAAGCTGAGCCTGGCACTGGGGCTTTGTGCCTGCGCAGGAGACTTGAATCTCTGGACAGGCCCTGTGCCGGCTGGGACCTGAGCCTCAGCGCAGCTGCAGGCCCTACACTCAGGTTGGTTGGACTGGCCCAGGTCAGCTAAGAGGGAGGAGAAGATGGTCGTCAGCACATCAGGAAGTCCTAGTGGCCACAGCTGCCAGCGGGAGAAGCGCCTCCAACAGCCCTGTGGGATGGAAGCCCCCTCTGGCTCCCGCTGCTGCCTCCGCCCTGCCCCCTCTTCTCGGGGCACGGAGCCGGCCCCTGGGGCCCAGCACTGAGTCTCCCACCGCCCCGGCCCGGCCCGGCCCGCCCTCTCCCTCCGCCCAGCCGAGACCCAGGTGCAGGCGCCCCAGCCCGCCAGGCCGGCCAGGACCCCGCCGCCCCCGCACACAGGCGTCCCGCCCCGCACCCCCGCCCTGGGCAGACCCGCCCCGCCCCCGCCCCACCGCTGCCGCTCTGGAGACCGTGCCCAAGGCGGGAGGTGCCCGAGGCGGGGAGGGGGAAGACAGTTGTGATGAGGGGCCGATTTCTCCACTGGGGAGCTGTCCCCGGTGGTAGTGCCGGGACACATGCGGCCTTTACCCACCCTGCCGACACCCACCGAATTGCCTCGCGGGAGCGTGTCCCCTGCCAGGAAACCTCACGTGCCGGGGGAGCGGGGTTCCCAAATGTACACACCAAATGCACCAAAAGAGGCCACGGGGAGGAAAGGGGTCGCTGGCGTGGGAGGAGCCTGCTGGGTGGGGGCTGGGCTAGAAGAGAACCTCTGCTACGCTGTCCTGGACTGTTGCTCTCTCCTCTAGGAAGGATGAAAAGCAAAAAGGCAGAAGAACCTCCAGGAACGAGAAAGCGGCTCCGATGCGGAAACGCGGAGCCCAAACTACCACCGCTAGGGGCCGCTGTTGGCAAAGAGGTGTTCCTTCCTCCCACGCGCAGGAGGGCGGGGGGCTGGATTCCGAGGCAGGGGGAGGGGCAGGGCCCGTGGCAGAAGGGGCTGTGGGGGAGGGGTCCCCTGGGCCCGACCTGGGACTGATGTGCGACCCTTTCTCCTTCCGAGGGCTCACCTGGTCCAGGCCAAGGGTCTGATTTGGGCCAGGCTGCCCGGACACTCTGAGGAGGCCGGTTCCTCGCCAAGCAAAGTGCCCGAGGCCTTGTCAAGGGCGGGCCTACCTAGGGCCAGCATTGCCCTGCCGGTCTCTCCCACGGCAATGGTCGCAGACGTGCTGACTCCCATCGCCGTCACCTCCACCTTTTTGGGAGGCGAAAACCTGGCCTTTCCCACCGCCGCCCGGCCTGAGGGCTTCTGCCTTGGCTGCCTGCCAGGCCTGGAGGGGCCTGTCTCCCAGAGAGGAGAGGCTCAGAGTCTTCTTCCCCTTCCTTGCCAAGGGCCACTCTTTCTCTGTGTTTCTTTTCTGGGATGAGAGGGGCGGGCCCCTGAGCACCCACACGACTCTCAGCCAGGAGCCTGCCCTTTCTCCTCCCGCCCTCCTTTGTGGTACCGTCCGAAGGAACTTTTATTTCCCTTTTCTCCGGGGTCGGGGGACCCGAAACGAAGCTGTTTACCTACCTATTGGGTTGTGAGACTTTCCAGGGGAAAGCATTTCTGCTCCCTTGAGGCACTGCGGCCAAGTGGGCTTCCGGGTCCGTGTGTTCCGTGTCCCAGGAAGGAACATTGTAAGCAGCCATCGTGACCGGCCAAAGCGGTCGAATGGGTTGTTTTGGCATTGACTCGAGCCATAACCCTCAGTGTTTGAAACACACACACAAAAGTGAGAAGTCCTCATCTCAAGCACAATTTGCTCTGCCAGACAGAGCACGCCACGCAGCCAGGTGGTTTTCCTAGTGACTGTCGGGCCAAGCTACCAGAGCAGGCGATTCCACAGGTATACTGTCCCGATTTCCAAAGGAAAGCAGAGAGCCCTTCTCACTGGGGCGCAGCTGCCTAGTGGATAAAGCCCCAGGCACTGGTGCCCCTGAGGGCTGCCGGGACAGCCAGGTCTACGCCGGTGGCAGGCGGCTCTGGGCTTCAGTGCCCTGCCAGTGGGCCCTGCTTGGGAATACGTGCTCTTGCACGGGGTGGAGTCGGTTTCAGGTGGGACCTCCCTTCCACATGCCTCTTCTGTCCCTTTGGCTGAAGCTGAGCCTGGCACTGGGGCTTTGTGCCTGCGCAGGAGACTTGAATCTCTGGACAGGCCCTGTGCCGGCTGGGACCTGAGCCTCAGCGCAGCTGCAGGCCCTACACTCAGGTTGGTTGGACTGGCCCAGGTCAGCTAAGAGGGAGGAGAAGATGGTCGTCAGCACATCAGGAAGTCCTAGTGGCCACAGCTGCCAGCGGGAGAAGCGCCTCCAACAGCCCTGTGGGATGGAAGCCCCCTCTGGCTCCCGCTGCTGCCTCCGCCCTGCCCCCTCTTCTCGGGGCACGGAGCCGGCCCCTGGGGCCCAGCACTGAGTCTCCCACCGCCCCGGCCCGGCCCGGCCCGCCCTCTCCCTCCGCCCAGCCGAGACCCAGGTGCAGGCGCCCCAGCCCGCCAGGCCGGCCAGGACCCCGCCGCCCCCGCACACAGGCGTCCCGCCCCGCACCCCCGCCCTGGGCAGACCCGCCCCGCCCCCGCCCCACCGCTGCCGCTCTGGAGACCGTGCCCAAGGCGGGAGGTGCCCGAGGCGGGGAGGGGGAAGACAGTTGTGATGAGGGGCCGATTTCTCCACTGGGGAGCTGTCCCCGGTGGTAGTGCCGGGACACATGCGGCCTTTACCCACCCTGCCGACACCCACCGAATTCCCTCGCGGGAGCGTGTCCCCTGCCAGGAAACCTCACGTGCCGGGGGAGCGGGGTTCCCAAATGTACACACCAAATGCACCAAAAGAGGCCACGGGGAGGAAAGGGGTCGCTGGCGTGGGAGGAGCCTGCTGGGTGGGGGCTGGGCTAGAAGAGAACCTCTGCTACGCTGTCCTGGACTGTTGCTCTCTCCTCTAGGAAGGATGAAAAGCAAAGAGGCAGAAGAACCTCCAGGAACGAGAAAGCGGCTCCGATGCGGAAACGCAGAGCCCAAACTACCACCGCTAGGGGCCGCTGTTGGCAAAGAAGTGTTCCTTCCTCCCACGCGCAGGAGGGCGGGGGGCTGGATTCCGAGGCAGGGGGAGGGGCAGGGCCCGTGGCAGAAGGGGCTGTGGGGGAGGGGTCCCCTGGGCCCGACCTGGGACTGATGTGCGACCCTTTCTCCTTCCGAGGGCTCACCTGGTCCAGGCCAAGGGTCTGATTTGGGCCAGGCTGCCCGGACACTCTGAGGAGGCCGGTTCCTCGCCAAGCAAAGTGCCCGAGGCCTTGTCAAGGGCGGGCCTACCTAGGGCCAGCATTGCCCTGCCAGTCTCTCCCACGGCAATGGTCGCAGACGTGCTGACTCCCATCGCCGTCACCTCCACCCTTTTTGGGAGGCGAAAACCTGGCCTTTCCCACCGCCGCCCGGCCTGAGGGCTTCTGCCTTGGCTGCCTGCCAGGCCTGGAGGGGCCTGTCTCCCAGAGAGGAGAGGCTCAGAGTCTTCTTCCCCTTCCTTGCCAAGGGCCACTCTTTCTCTGTGTTTCTTTTCTGGGATGAGAGGGGCGGGCCCCTGAGCACCCACACGACTCTCAGCCAGGAGCCTGCCCTTTCTCCTCCCGCCCTCCTTTGTGGTACCGTCCGAAGGAACTTTTATTTCCCTTTTCTCCGGGGTCGGGGGACCCGAAACGAAGCTGTTTACCTACCTATTGGGTTGTGAGACTTTCCAGGGGAAAGCATTTCTGCTCCCTTGAGGCACTGCGGCCAAGTGGGCTTCCGGGTCCGTGTGTTCCGTGTCCCAGGAAGGAACATTGTAAGCAGCCATCGTGACCGGCCAAAGCGGTCGAATGGGTTGTTTTGGCATTGACTCGAGCCATAACCCTCAGTGTTTGAAACACACACACAAAAGTGAGAAGTCCTCATCTCAAGCACAATTTGCTCTGCCAGACAGAGCACGCCACGCAGCCAGGTGGTTTTCCTAGTGACTGTCGGGCCAAGCTACCAGAGCAGGCGATTCCACAGGTATACTGTCCCGATTTCCAAAGGAAAGCAGAGAGCCCTTCTCAGTAGTGGATAAAGCCCCAGGCACTGGTGCCCCTGAGGGCTGCCGGGACAGCCAGGTCTACGCCGGTGGCAGGCGGCTCTGGGCTTCAGTGCCCTGCCAGTGGGCCCTGCTTGGGAATACGTGCTCTTGCACGGGGTGGAGTCGGTTTCAGGTGGGACCTCCCTTCCACATGCCTCTTCTGTCCCTTTGGCTGAAGCTGAGCCTGGCACTGGGGCTTTGTGCCTGCGCAGGAGACTTGAATCTCTGGACAGGCCCTGTGCCGGCTGGGACCTGAGCCTCAGCGCAGCTGCAGGCCCTACACTCAGGTTGGTTGGACTGGCCCAGGTCAGCTAAGAGGGAGGAGAAGATGGTCGTCAGCACATCAGGAAGTCCTAGTGGCCACAGCTGCCAGCGGGAGAAGCGCCTCCAACAGCCCTGTGGGATGGAAGCCCCCTCTGGCTCCCGCTGCTGCCTCCGCCCTGCCCCCTCTTCTCGGGGCACGGAGCCGGCCCCTGGGGCCCAGCACTGAGTCTCCCACCGCCCCGGCCCGGCCCGGCCCGCCCTCTCCCTCCGCCCAGCCGAGACCCAGGTGCAGGCGCCCCAGCCCGCCAGGCCGGCCAGGACCCCGCCGCCCCCGCACACAGGCGTCCCGCCCCGCACCCCCGCCCTGGGCAGACCCGCCCCGCCCCCGCCCCACCGCTGCCGCTCTGGAGACCGTGCCCAAGGCGGGAGGTGCCCGAGGCGGGGAGGGGGAAGACAGTTGTGATGAGGGGCCGATTTCTCCACTGGGGAGCTGTCCCCGGTGGTAGTGCCGGGACACATGCGGCCTTTACCCACCCTGCCGACACCCACCGAATTGCCTCGCGGGAGCGTGTCCCCTGCCAGGAAACCTCACGTGCCGGGGGAGCGGGGTTCCCAAATGTACACACCAAATGCACCAAAGAGGCCACGGGGAGGAAAGGGGTCGCTGGCGTGGGAGGAGCCTGCTGGGTGGGGGGCTGGGCTAGAAGAGAACCTCTGCTACGCTGTCCTGGACTGTTGCTCTCTCCTCTAGGAAGGATGAAAAGCAAAGAGGCAGAAGAACCTCCAGGAACGAGGAAAGCGGCTCCGATGCGGAAACGCAGAGCCCAAACTACCACCGCTAGGGGCCGCTGTTGGCAAAGAAGTGTTCCTTCCTCCCACGCGCAGGAGGGCGGGGGGCTGGATTCCGAGGCAGGGGGAGGGGCAGGGCCCGTGGCAGAAGGGGCTGTGGGGGAGGGGTCCCCTGGGCCCGACCTGGGACTGATGTGCGACCCTTTCTCCTTCCGAGGGCTCACCTGGTCCAGGCCAAGGGTCTGATTTGGGCCAGGCTGCCCGGACACTCTGAAGAGGCCGGTTCCTCGCCAAGCAAAGTGCCCGAGGCCTTGTCAAGGGCGGGCCTACCTAGGGCCAGCATTGCCCTGCCGGTCTCTCCCACGGCAATGGTCGCAGACGTGCTGACTCCCATCGCCGTCACCTCCACCTTTTTGGGAGGCGAAAACCTGGCCTTTCCCACCGCCGCCCGGCCTGAGGGCTTCTGCCTTGGCTGCCTGCCAGGCCTGGAGGGGCCTGTCTCCCAGAGAGGAGAGGCTCAGAGTCTTCTTCCCCTTCCTTGCCAAGGGCCACTCTTTCTCTGTGTTTCTTTTCTGGGATGAGAGGGGCGGGCCCCTGAGCACCCACACGACTCTCAGCCAGGAGCCTGCCCTTTCTCCTCCCGCCCTCCTTTGTGGTACCGTCCGAAGGAACTTTTATTTCCCTTTTCTCCGGGGTCGGGGGACCCGAAACGAAGCTGTTTACCTACCTATTGGGTTGTGAGACTTTCCAGGGGAAAGCATTTCTGCTCCCTTGAGGCACTGCGGCCAAGTGGGCTTCCGGGTCCGTGTGTTCCGTGTCCCAGGAAGGAACATTGTAAGCAGCCATCGTGACCGGCCAAAGCGGTCGAATGGGTTGTTTTGGCATTGACTCGAGCCATAACCCTCAGTGTTTGAAACACACACACAAAAGTGAGAAGTCCTCATCTCAAGCACAATTTGCTCTGCCAGACAGAGCACGCCACGCAGCCAGGTGGTTTTCCTAGTGACTGTCGGGCCAAGCTACCAGAGCAGGCGATTCCACAGGTATACTGTCCCGATTTCCAAAGGAAAGCAGAGAGCCCTTCTCACTAGTGGATAAAGCCCCAGGCACTGGTGCCCCTGAGGGCTGCCGGGACAGCCAGGTCTACGCCGGTGGCAGGCGGCTCTGGGCTTCAGTGCCCTGCCAGTGGGCCCTGCTTGGGAATACGTGCTCTTGCACGGGGTGGAGTCGGTTTCAGGTGGGACCTCCCTTCCACATGCCTCTTCTGTCCCTTTGGCTGAAGCTGAGCCTGGCACTGGGGCTTTGTGCCTGCGCAGGAGACTTGAATCTCTGGACAGGCCCTGTGCCGGCTGGGACCTGAGCCTCAGCGCAGCTGCAGGCCCTACACTCAGGTTGGTTGGACTGGCCCAGGTCAGCTAAGAGGGAGGAGAAGATGGTCGTCAGCACATCAGGAAGTCCTAGTGGCCACAGCTGCCAGCGGGAGAAGCGCCTCCAACAGCCCTGTGGGATGGAAGCCCCCTCTGGCTCCCGCTGCTGCCTCCGCCCTGCCCCCTCTTCTCGGGGCACGGAGCCGGCCCCTGGGGCCCAGCACTGAGTCTCCCACCGCCCCGGCCCGGCCCGGCCCGCCCTCTCCCTCCGCCCAGCCGAGACCCAGGTGCAGGCGCCCCAGCCCGCCAGGCCGGCCAGGACCCCGCCGCCCCCGCACACAGGCGTCCCGCCCCGCACCCCCGCCCTGGGCAGACCCGCCCCGCCCCCGCCCCACCGCTGCCGCTCTGGAGACCGTGCCCAAGGCGGGAGGTGCCCGAGGCGGGGAGGGGGAAGACAGTTGTGATGAGGGGCCGATTTCTCCACTGGGGAGCTGTCCCCGGTGGTAGTGCCGGGACACATGCGGCCTTTACCCACCCTGCCGACACCCACCGAATTGCCTCGCGGGAGCGTGTCCCCTGCCAGGAAACCTCACGTGCCGGGGGAGCGGGGTTCCCAAATGTACACACCAAATGCACCAAAAGAGGCCACGGGGAGGAAAGGGGTCGCTGGCGTGGGAGGAGCCTGCTGGGTGGGGGCTGGGCTAGAAGAGAACCTCTGCTACGCTGTCCTGGACTGTTGCTCTCTCCTCTAGGAAGGATGAAAAGCAAAGAGGCAGAAGAACCTCCAGGAACGAGAAAGCGGCTCCGATGCGGAAACGCAGAGCCCAAACTACCACCGCTAGGGGCCGCTGTTGGCAAAGAAGTGTTCCTTCCTCCCACGCGCAGGAGGGCGGGGGGCTGGATTCCGAGGCAGGGGGAGGGGCAGGGCCCGTGGCAGAAGGGGCTGTGGGGGAGGGGTCCCCTGGGCCCGACCTGGGACTGATGTGCGACCCTTTCTCCTTCCGAGGGCTCACCTGGTCCAGGCCAAGGGTCTGATTTGGGCCAGGCTGCCCGGACACTCTGAGGAGGCCGGTTCCTCGCCAAGCAAAGTGCCCGAGGCCTTGTCAAGGGCGGGCCTACCTAGGGCCAGCATTGCCCTGCCGGTCTCTCCCACGGCAATGGTCGCAGACGTGCTGACTCCCATCGCCGTCACCTCCACCTTTTTGGGAGGCGAAAACCTGGCCTTTCCCACCGCCGCCCGGCCTGAGGGCTTCTGCCTTGGCTGCCTGCCAGGCCTGGAGGGGCCTGTCTCCCAGAGAGGAGAGGCTCAGAGTCTTCTTCCCCTTCCTTGCCAAGGGCCACTCTTTCTCTGTGTTTCTTTTCTGGGATGAGAGGGGCGGGCCCCTGAGCACCCACACGACTCTCAGCCAGGAGCCTGCCCTTTCTCCTCCCGCCCTCCTTTGTGGTACCGTCCGAAGGAACTTTTATTTCCCTTTTCTCCGGGGTCGGGGGACCCGAAACGAAGCTGTTTACCTACCTATTGGGTTGTGAGACTTTCCAGGGGAAAGCATTTCTGCTCCCTTGAGGCACTGCGGCCAAGTGGGCTTCCGGGTCCGTGTGTTCCGTGTCCCAGGAAGGAACATTGTAAGCAGCCATCGTGACCGGCCAAAGCGGTCGAATGGGTTGTTTTGGCATTGACTCGAGCCATAACCCTCAGTGTTTGAAACACACACACAAAAGTGAGAAGTCCTCATCTCAAGCACAATTTGCTCTGCCAGACAGAGCACGCCACGCAGCCAGGTGGTTTTCCTAGTGACTGTCGGGCCAAGCTACCAGAGCAGGCGATTCCACAGGTATACTGTCCCGATTTCCAAAGGAAAGCAGAGAGCCCTTCTCAGTAGTGGATAAAGCCCCAGGCACTGGTGCCCCTGAGGGCTGCCGGGACAGCCAGGTCTACGCCGGTGGCAGGCGGCTCTGGGCTTCAGTGCCCTGCCAGTGGGCCCTGCTTGGGAATACGTGCTCTTGCACGGGGTGGAGTCGGTTTCAGGTGGGACCTCCCTTCCACATGCCTCTTCTGTCCCTTTGGCTGAAGCTGAGCCTGGCACTGGGGCTTTGTGCCTGCGCAGGAGACTTGAATCTCTGGACAGGCCCTGTGCCGGCTGGGACCTGAGCCTCAGCGCAGCTGCAGGCCCTACACTCAGGTTGGTTGGACTGGCCCAGGTCAGCTAAGAGGGAGGAGAAGATGGTCGTCAGCACATCAGGAAGTCCTAGTGGCCACAGCTGCCAGCGGGAGAAGCGCCTCCAACAGCCCTGTGGGATGGAAGCCCCCTCTGGCTCCCGCTGCTGCCTCCGCCCTGCCCCCTCTTCTCGGGGCACGGAGCCGGCCCCTGGGGCCCAGCACTGAGTCTCCCACCGCCCCGGCCCGGCCCGGCCCGCCCTCTCCCTCCGCCCAGCCGAGACCCAGGTGCAGGCGCCCCAGCCCGCCAGGCCGGCCAGGACCCCGCCGCCCCCGCACACAGGCGTCCCGCCCCGCACCCCCGCCCTGGGCAGACCCGCCCCGCCCCCGCCCCACCGCTGCCGCTCTGGAGACCGTGCCCAAGGCGGGAGGTGCCCGAGGCGGGGAGGGGGAAGACAGTTGTGATGAGGGGCCGATTTCTCCACTGGGGAGCTGTCCCCGGTGGTAGTGCCGGGACACATGCGGCCTTTACCCACCCTGCCGACACCCACCGAATTGCCTCGCGGGAGCGTGTCCCCTGCCAGGAAACCTCACGTGCCGGGGGAGCGGGGTTCCCAAATGTACACACCAAATGCACCAAAAGAGGCCACGGGGAGGAAAGGGGTCGCTGGCGTGGGAGGAGCCTGCTGGGTGGGGGCTGGGCTAGAAGAGAACCTCTGCTACGCTGTCCTGGACTGTTGCTCTCTCCTCTAGGAAGGATGAAAAGCAAAGAGGCAGAAGAACCTCCAGGAACGAGAAAGCGGCTCCGATGCGGAAACGCAGAGCCCAAACTACCACCGCTAGGGGCCGCTGTTGGCAAAGAAGTGTTCCTTCCTCCCACGCGCAGGAGGGCGGGGGGCTGGATTCCGAGGCAGGGGGAGGGGCAGGGCCCGTGGCAGAAGGGGCTGTGGGGGAGGGGTCCCCTGGGCCCGACCTGGGACTGATGTGCGACCCTTTCTCCTTCCGAGGGCTCACCTGGTCCAGGCCAAGGGTCTGATTTGGGCCAGGCTGCCCGGACACTCTGAAGAGGCCGGTTCCTCGCCAAGCAAAGTGCCCGAGGCCTTGTCAAGGGCGGGCCTACCTAGGGCCAGCATTGCCCTGCCGGTCTCTCCCACGGCAATGGTCGCAGACGTGCTGACTCCCATCGCCGTCACCTCCACCTTTTTGGGAGGCGAAAACCTGGCCTTTCCCACCGCCGCCCGGCCTGAGGGCTTCTGCCTTGGCTGCCTGCCAGGCCTGGAGGGGCCTGTCTCCCAGAGAGGAGAGGCTCAGAGTCTTCTTCCCCTTCCTTGCCAAGGGCCACTCTTTCTCTGTGTTTCTTTTCTGGGATGAGAGGGGCGGGCCCCTGAGCACCCACACGACTCTCAGCCAGGAGCCTGCCCTTTCTCCTCCCGCCCTCCTTTGTGGTACCGTCCGAAGGAACTTTTATTTCCCTTTTCTCCGGGGTCGGGGGACCCGAAACGAAGCTGTTTACCTACCTATTGGGTTGTGAGACTTTCCAGGGGAAAGCATTTCTGCTCCCTTGAGGCACTGCGGCCAAGTGGGCTTCCGGGTCCGTGTGTTCCGTGTCCCAGGAAGGAACATTGTAAGCAGCCATCGTGACCGGCCAAAGCGGTCGAATGGGTTGTTTTGGCATTGACTCGAGCCATAACCCTCAGTGTTTGAAACACACACACAAAAGTGAGAAGTCCTCATCTCAAGCACAATTTGCTCTGCCAGACAGAGCACGCCACGCAGCCAGGTGGTTTTCCTAGTGACTGTCGGGCCAAGCTACCAGAGCAGGCGATTCCACAGGTATACTGTCCCGATTTCCAAAGGAAAGCAGAGAGCCCTTCTCACTAGTGGATAAAGCCCCAGGCACTGGTGCCCCTGAGGGCTGCCGGGACAGCCAGGTCTACGCCGGTGGCAGGCGGCTCTGGGCTTCAGTGCCCTGCCAGTGGGCCCTGCTTGGGAATACGTGCTCTTGCACGGGGTGGAGTCGGTTTCAGGTGGGACCTCCCTTCCACATGCCTCTTCTGTCCCTTTGGCTGAAGCTGAGCCTGGCACTGGGGCTTTGTGCCTGCGCAGGAGACTTGAATCTCTGGACAGGCCCTGTGCCGGCTGGGACCTGAGCCTCAGCGCAGCTGCAGGCCCTACACTCAGGTTGGTTGGACTGGCCCAGGTCAGCTAAGAGGGAGGAGAAGATGGTCGTCAGCACATCAGGAAGTCCTAGTGGCCACAGCTGCCAGCGGGAGAAGCGCCTCCAACAGCCCTGTGGGATGGAAGCCCCCTCTGGCTCCCGCTGCTGCCTCCGCCCTGCCCCCTCTTCTCGGGGCACGGAGCCGGCCCCTGGGGCCCAGCACTGAGTCTCCCACCGCCCCGGCCCGGCCCGGCCCGCCCTCTCCCTCCGCCCAGCCGAGACCCAGGTGCAGGCGCCCCAGCCCGCCAGGCCGGCCAGGACCCCGCCGCCCCCGCACACAGGCGTCCCGCCCCGCACCCCCGCCCTGGGCAGACCCGCCCCGCCCCCGCCCCACCGCTGCCGCTCTGGAGACCGTGCCCAAGGCGGGAGGTGCCCGAGGCGGGGAGGGGGAAGACAGTTGTGATGAGGGGCCGATTTCTCCACTGGGGAGCTGTCCCCGGTGGTAGTGCCGGGACACATGCGGCCTTTACCCACCCTGCCGACACCCACCGAATTGCCTCGCGGGAGCGTGTCCCCTGCCAGGAAACCTCACGTGCCGGGGGAGCGGGGTTCCCAAATGTACACACCAAATGCACCAAAAGAGGCCACGGGGAGGAAAGGGGTCGCTGGCGTGGGAGGAGCCTGCTGGGTGGGGGCTGGGCTAGAAGAGAACCTCTGCTACGCTGTCCTGGACTGTTGCTCTCTCCTCTAGGAAGGATGAAAAGCAAAGAGGCAGAAGAACCTCCAGGAACGAGAAAGCGGCTCCGATGCGGAAACGCAGAGCCCAAACTACCACCGCTAGGGGCCGCTGTTGGCAAAGAAGTGTTCCTTCCTCCCACGCGCAGGAGGGCGGGGGGCTGGATTCCGAGGCAGGGGGAGGGGCAGGGCCCGTGGCAGAAGGGGCTGTGGGGGAGGGGTCCCCTGGGCCCGACCTGGGACTGATGTGCGACCCTTTCTCCTTCCGAGGGCTCACCTGGTCCAGGCCAAGGGTCTGATTTGGGCCAGGCTGCCCGGACACTCTGAGGAGGCCGGTTCCTCGCCAAGCAAAGTGCCCGAGGCCTTGTCAAGGGCGGGCCTACCTAGGGCCAGCATTGCCCTGCCGGTCTCTCCCACGGCAATGGTCGCAGACGTGCTGACTCCCATCGCCGTCACCTCCACCTTTTTGGGAGGCGAAAACCTGGCCTTTCCCACCGCCGCCCAGCCTGAGGGCTTCTGCCTTGGCTGCCTGCCAGGCCTGGAGGGGCCTGTCTCCCAGAGAGGAGAGGCTCAGAGTCTTCTTCCCCTTCCTTGCCAAGGGCCACTCTTTCTCTGTGTTTCTTTTCTGGGATGAGAGGGGCGGGCCCCTGAGCACCCACACGACTCTCAGCCAGGAGCCTGCCCTTTCTCCTCCCGCCCTCCTTTGTGGTACCGTCCGAAGGAACTTTTATTTCCCTTTTCTCCGGGGTCGGGGGACCCGAAACGAAGCTGTTTACCTACCTATTGGGTTGTGAGACTTTCCAGGGGAAAGCATTTCTGCTCCCTTGAGGCACTGCGGCCAAGTGGGCTTCCGGGTCCGTGTGTTCCGTGTCCCAGGAAGGAACATTGTAAGCAGCCATCGTGACCGGCCAAAGCGGTCGAATGGGTTGTTTTGGCATTGACTCGAGCCATAACCCTCAGTGTTTGAAACACACACACAAAAGTGAGAAGTCCTCATCTCAAGCACAATTTGCTCTGCCAGACAGAGCACGCCACGCAGCCAGGTGGTTTTCCTAGTGACTGTCGGGCCAAGCTACCAGAGCAGGCGATTCCACAGGTATACTGTCCCGATTTCCAAAGGAAAGCAGAGAGCCCTTCTCACTGGGGCGCAGCTGCCTAGTGGATAAAGCCCCAGGCACTGGTGCCCCTGAGGGCTGCCGGGACAGCCAGGTCTACGCCGGTGGCAGGCGGCTCTGGGCTTCAGTGCCCTGCCAGTGGGCCCTGCTTGGGAATACGTGCTCTTGCACGGGGTGGAGTCGGTTTCAGGTGGGACCTCCCTTCCACATGCCTCTTCTGTCCCTTTGGCTGAAGCTGAGCCTGGCACTGGGGCTTTGTGCCTGCGCAGGAGACTTGAATCTCTGGACAGGCCCTGTGCCGGCTGGGACCTGAGCCTCAGCGCAGCTGCAGGCGCTACACTCAGGTTGGTTGGACTGGCCCAGGTCAGCTAAGAGGGAGGAGAAGATGGTCGTCAGCACATCAGGAAGTCCTAGTGGCCACAGCTGCCAGCGGGAGAAGCGCCTCCAACAGCCCTGTGGGATGGAAGCCCCCTCTGGCTCCCGCTGCTGCCTCCGCCCTGCCCCCTCTTCTCGGGGCACGGAGCCGGCCCCTGGGGCCCAGCACTGAGTCTCCCACCGCCCCGGCCCGGCCCGGCCCGCCCTCTCCCTCCGCCCAGCCGAGACCCAGGTGCAGGCGCCCCAGCCCGCCAGGCCGGCCAGGACCCCGCCGCCCCCGCACACAGGCGTCCCGCCCCGCACCCCCGCCCTGGGCAGACCCGCCCCGCCCCCGCCCCACCGCTGCCGCTCTGGAGACCGTGCCCAAGGCGGGAGGTGCCCGAGGCGGGGAGGGGGAAGACAGTTGTGATGAGGGGCCGATTTCTCCACTGGGGAGCTGTCCCCGGTGGTAGTGCCGGGACACATGCGGCCTTTACCCACCCTGCCGACACCCACCGAATTGCCTCGCGGGAGCGTGTCCCCTGCCAGGAAACCTCACGTGCCGGGGGAGCGGGGTTCCCAAATGTACACACCAAATGCACCAAAAGAGGCCACGGGGAGGAAAGGGGTCGCTGGCGTGGGAGGAGCCTGCTGGGTGGGGGCTGGGCTAGAAGAGAACCTCTGCTACGCTGTCCTGGACTGTTGCTCTCTCCTCTAGGAAGGATGAAAAGCAAAGAGGCAGAAGAACCTCCAGGAACGAGAAAGCGGCTCCGATGCGGAAACGCAGAGCCCAAACTACCACCGCTAGGGGCCGCTGTTGGCAAAGAAGTGTTCCTTCCTCCCACGCGCAGGAGGGCGGGGGGCTGGATTCCGAGGCAGGGGGAGGGGCAGGGCCCGTGGCAGAAGGGGCTGTGGGGGAGGGGTCCCCTGGGCCCGACCTGGGACTGATGTGCGACCCTTTCTCCTTCCGAGGGCTCACCTGGTCCAGGCCAAGGGTCTGATTTGGGCCAGGCTGCCCGGACACTCTGAGGAGGCCGGTTCCTCGCCAAGCAAAGTGCCCGAGGCCTTGTCAAGGGCGGGCCTACCTAGGGCCAGCATTGCCCTGCCGGTCTCTCCCACGGCAATGGTCGCAGACGTGCTGACTCCCATCGCCGTCACCTCCACCTTTTTGGGAGGCGAAAACCTGGCCTTTCCCACCGCCGCCCAGCCTGAGGGCTTCTGCCTTGGCTGCCTGCCAGGCCTGGAGGGGCCTGTCTCCCAGAGAGGAGAGGCTCAGAGTCTTCTTCCCCTTCCTTGCCAAGGGCCACTCTTTCTCTGTGTTTCTTTTCTGGGATGAGAGGGGCGGGCCCCTGAGCACCCACACGACTCTCAGCCAGGAGCCTGCCCTTTCTCCTCCCGCCCTCCTTTGTGGTACCGTCCGAAGGAACTTTTATTTCCCTTTTCTCCGGGGTCGGGGGACCCGAAACGAAGCTGTTTACCTACCTATTGGGTTGTGAGACTTTCCAGGGGAAAGCATTTCTGCTCCCTTGAGGCACTGCGGCCAAGTGGGCTTCCGGGTCCGTGTGTTCCGTGTCCCAGGAAGGAACATTGTAAGCAGCCATCGTGACCGGCCAAAGCGGTCGAATGGGTTGTTTTGGCATTGACTCGAGCCATAACCCTCAGTGTTTGAAACACACACACAAAAGTGAGAAGTCCTCATCTCAAGCACAATTTGCTCTGCCAGACAGAGCACGCCACGCAGCCAGGTGGTTTTCCTAGTGACTGTCGGGCCAAGCTACCAGAGCAGGCGATTCCACAGGTATACTGTCCCGATTTCCAAAGGAAAGCAGAGAGCCCTTCTCACTGGGGCGCAGCTGCCTAGTGGATAAAGCCCCAGGCACTGGTGCCCCTGAGGGCTGCCGGGACAGCCAGGTCTACGCCGGTGGCAGGCGGCTCTGGGCTTCAGTGCCCTGCCAGTGGGCCCTGCTTGGGAATACGTGCTCTTGCACGGGGTGGAGTCGGTTTCAGGTGGGACCTCCCTTCCACATGCCTCTTCTGTCCCTTTGGCTGAAGCTGAGCCTGGCACTGGGGCTTTGTGCCTGCGCAGGAGACTTGAATCTCTGGACAGGCCCTGTGCCGGCTGGGACCTGAGCCTCAGCGCAGCTGCAGGCGCTACACTCAGGTTGGTTGGACTGGCCCAGGTCAGCTAAGAGGGAGGAGAAGATGGTCGTCAGCACATCAGGAAGTCCTAGTGGCCACAGCTGCCAGCGGGAGAAGCGCCTCCAACAGCCCTGTGGGATGGAAGCCCCCTCTGGCTCCCGCTGCTGCCTCCGCCCTGCCCCCTCTTCTCGGGGCACGGAGCCGGCCCCTGGGGCCCAGCACTGAGTCTCCCACCGCCCCGGCCCGGCCCGGCCCGCCCTCTCCCTCCGCCCAGCCGAGACCCAGGTGCAGGCGCCCCAGCCCGCCAGGCCGGCCAGGACCCCGCCGCCCCCGCACACAGGCGTCCCGCCCCGCACCCCCGCCCTGGGCAGACCCGCCCCGCCCCCGCCCCACCGCTGCCGCTCTGGAGACCGTGCCCAAGGCGGGAGGTGCCCGAGGCGGGGAGGGGGAAGACAGTTGTGATGAGGGGCCGATTTCTCCACTGGGGAGCTGTCCCCGGTGGTAGTGCCGGGACACATGCGGCCTTTACCCACCCTGCCGACACCCACCGAATTGCCTCGCGGGAGCGTGTCCCCTGCCAGGAAACCTCACGTGCCGGGGGAGCGGGGTTCCCAAATGTACACACCAAATGCACCAAAAGAGGCCACGGGGAGGAAAGGGGTCGCTGGCGTGGGAGGAGCCTGCTGGGTGGGGGCTGGGCTAGAAGAGAACCTCTGCTACGCTGTCCTGGACTGTTGCTCTCTCCTCTAGGAAGGATGAAAAGCAAAGAGGCAGAAGAACCTCCAGGAACGAGAAAGCGGCTCCGATGCGGAAACGCAGAGCCCAAACTACCACCGCTAGGGGCCGCTGTTGGCAAAGAAGTGTTCCTTCCTCCCACGCGCAGGAGGGCGGGGGGCTGGATTCCGAGGCAGGGGGAGGGGCAGGGCCCGTGGCAGAAGGGGCTGTGGGGGAGGGGTCCCCTGGGCCCGACCTGGGACTGATGTGCGACCCTTTCTCCTTCCGAGGGCTCACCTGGTCCAGGCCAAGGGTCTGATTTGGGCCAGGCTGCCCGGACACTCTGAAGAGGCCGGTTCCTCGCCAAGCAAAGTGCCCGAGGCCTTGTCAAGGGCGGGCCTACCTAGGGCCAGCATTGCCCTGCCGGTCTCTCCCACGGCAATGGTCGCAGACGTGCTGACTCCCATCGCCGTCACCTCCACCTTTTTGGGAGGCGAAAACCTGGCCTTTCCCACCGCCGCCCGGCCTGAGGGCTTCTGCCTTGGCTGCCTGCCAGGCCTGGAGGGGCCTGTCTCCCAGAGAGGAGAGGCTCAGAGTCTTCTTCCCCTTCCTTGCCAAGGGCCACTCTTTCTCTGTGTTTCTTTTCTGGGATGAGAGGGGCGGGCCCCTGAGCACCCACACGACTCTCAGCCAGGAGCCTGCCCTTTCTCCTCCCGCCCTCCTTTGTGGTACCGTCCGAAGGAACTTTTATTTCCCTTTTCTCCGGGGTCGGGGGACCCGAAACGAAGCTGTTTACCTACCTATTGGGTTGTGAGACTTTCCAGGGGAAAGCATTTCTGCTCCCTTGAGGCACTGCGGCCAAGTGGGCTTCCGGGTCCGTGTGTTCCGTGTCCCAGGAAGGAACATTGTAAGCAGCCATCGTGACCGGCCAAAGCGGTCGAATGGGTTGTTTTGGCATTGACTCGAGCCATAACCCTCAGTGTTTGAAACACACACACAAAAGTGAGAAGTCCTCATCTCAAGCACAATTTGCTCTGCCAGACAGAGCACGCCACGCAGCCAGGTGGTTTTCCTAGTGACTGTCGGGCCAAGCTACCAGAGCAGGCGATTCCACAGGTATACTGTCCCGATTTCCAAAGGAAAGCAGAGAGCCCTTCTCACTAGTGGATAAAGCCCCAGGCACTGGTGCCCCTGAGGGCTGCCGGGACAGCCAGGTCTACGCCGGTGGCAGGCGGCTCTGGGCTTCAGTGCCCTGCCAGTGGGCCCTGCTTGGGAATACATGCTCTTGCACGGGGTGGAGTCGGTTTCAGGTGGGACCTCCCTTCCACATGCCTCTTCTGTCCCTTTGGCTGAAGCTGAGCCTGGCACTGGGGCTTTGTGCCTGCGCAGGAGACTTGAATCTCTGGACAGGCCCTGTGCCGGCTGGGACCTGAGCCTCAGCGCAGCTGCAGGCCCTACACTCAGGTTGGTTGGACTGGCCCAGGTCAGCTAAGAGGGAGGAGAAGATGGTCGTCAGCACATCAGGAAGTCCTAGTGGCCACAGCTGCCAGCGGGAGAAGCGCCTCCAACAGCCCTGTGGGATGGAAGCCCCCTCTGGCTCCCGCTGCTGCCTCCGCCCTGCCCCCTCTTCTCGGGGCACGGAGCCGGCCCCTGGGGCCCAGCACTGAGTCTCCCACCGCCCCGGCCCGGCCCGGCCCGCCCTCTCCCTCCGCCCAGCCGAGACCCAGGTGCAGGCGCCCCAGCCCGCCAGGCCGGCCAGGACCCCGCCGCCCCCGCACACAGGCGTCCCGCCCCGCACCCCCGCCCTGGGCAGACCCGCCCCGCCCCCGCCCCACCGCTGCCGCTCTGGAGACCGTGCCCAAGGCGGGAGGTGCCCGAGGCGGGGAGGGGGAAGACAGTTGTGATGAGGGGCCGATTTCTCCACTGGGGAGCTGTCCCCGGTGGTAGTGCCGGGACACATGCGGCCTTTACCCACCCTGCCGACACCCACCGAATTCCCTCGCGGGAGCGTGTCCCCTGCCAGGAAACCTCACGTGCCGGGGGAGCGGGGTTCCCAAATGTACACACCAAATGCACCAAAAGAGGCCACGGGGAGGAAAGGGGTCGCTGGCGTGGGAGGAGCCTGCTGGGTGGGGGCTGGGCTAGAAGAGAACCTCTGCTACGCTGTCCTGGACTGTTGCTCTCTCCTCTAGGAAGGATGAAAAGCAAAGAGGCAGAAGAACCTCCAGGAACAAGAAAGCGGCTCCGATGCGGAAACGCAGAGCCCAAACTACCACCGCTAGGGGCCGCTGTTGGCAAAGAAGTGTTCCTTCCTCCCACGCGCAGGAGGGCGGGGGGCTGGATTCCGAGGCAGGGGGAGGGGCAGGGCCCGTGGCAGAAGGGGCTGTGGGGGAGGGGTCCCCTGGGCCCGACCTGGGACTGATGTGCGACCCTTTCTCCTTCCGAGGGCTCACCTGGTCCAGGCCAAGGGTCTGATTTGGGCCAGGCTGCCCAGACACTCTGAGGAGGCCGGTTCCTCGCCAAGCAAAGTGCCCGAGGCCTTGTCAAGGGCGGGCCTACCTAGGGCCAGCATTGCCCTGCCGGTCTCTCCCATGGCAATGGTCGCAGACGTGCTGACTCCCATCGCCGTCACCTCCACCTTTTTGGGAGGCGAAAACCTGGCCTTTCCCACCGCCGCCCGGCCTGAGGGCTTCTGCCTTGGCTGCCTGCCAGGCCTGGAGGGGCCTGTCTCCCAGAGAGGAGAGGCTCAGAGTCTTCTTCCCCTTCCTTGCCAAGGGCCACTCTTTCTCTGTGTTTCTTTTCTGGGATGAGAGGGGCGGGCCCCTGAGCACCCACACGACTCTCAGCCAGGAGCCTGCCCTTTCTCCTCCCGCCCTCCTTTGTGGTACCGTCCGAAGGAACTTTTATTTCCCTTTTCTCCGGGGTCGGGGGACCCGAAACGAAGCTGTTTACCTACCTATTGGGTTGTGAGACTTTCCAGGGGAAAGCATTTCTGCTCCCTTGAGGCACTGCGGCCAAGTGGGCTTCCGGGTCCGTGTGTTCCGTGTCCCAGGAAGGAACATTGTAAGCAGCCATCGTGACCGGCCAAAGCGGTCGAATGGGTTGTTTTGGCATTGACTCGAGCCATAACCCTCAGTGTTTGAAACACACACACAAAAGTGAGAAGTCCTCATCTCAAGCACAATTTGCTCTGCCAGACAGAGCACGCCACGCAGCCAGGTGGTTTTCCTAGTGACTGTCGGGCCAAGCTACCAGAGCAGGCGATTCCACAGGTATACTGTCCCGATTTCCAAAGGAAAGCAGAGAGCCCTTTTCACTAGTGGATAAAGCCCCAGGCACTGGTGCCCCTGAGGGCTGCCGGGACAGCCAGGTCTACGCCGGTGGCAGGCGGCTCTGGGCTTCAGTGCCCTGCCAGTGGGCCCTGCTTGGGAATACGTGCTCTTGCACGGGGTGGAGTTGGTTTCAGGTGGGACCTCCCTTCCACATGCCTCTTCTGTCCCTTTGGCTGAAGCTGAGCCTGGCACTGGGGCTTTGTGCCTGCGCAGGAGACTTGAATCTCTGGACAGGCCCTGTGCCGGCTGGGACCTGAGCCTCAGCGCAGCTGCAGGCCCTACACTCAGGTTGGTTGGACTGGCCCAGGTCAGCTAAGAGGGAGGAGAAGATGGTCGTCAGCACATCAGGAAGTCCTAGTGGCCACAGCTGCCAGCGGGAGAAGCGCCTCCAACATCCCTGTGGGATGGAAGCCCCCTCTGGCTCCCGCTGCTGCCTCCGCCCTGCCCCCTCTTCTCGGGGCACGGAGCCGGCCCCTGGGGCCCAGCACTGAATCTCCCACCGCCCCGGCCCGGCCCGGCCCGCCCTCTCCCTCCGCCCAGCCGAGACCCAGGTGCAGGCGCCCCAGCCCGCCAGGCCCGCCAGGACCCCGCCGCCCCCGCACACAGGCGTCCCGCCCCGCACCCCCGCCCTGGGCAGACCCGCCCCGCCCCCGCCCCACCGCTGCCGCTCTGGAGACCGTGCCCAAGGCGGGAGGTGCCCGAGGCGGGGAGGGGGAAGACAGTTGTGATGAGGGGCCGATTTCTCCACTGGGGAGCTGTCCCCGGTGGTAGTGCCGGGACACATGTGGCCTTTACCCACCCTGCCGACACCCACCGAATTCCCTCGCGGGAGCGTGTCCCCTGCCAGGAAACCTCACGTGCCGGGGGAGCGGGGTTCCCAAATGTACACACCAAATGCACCAAAAGAGGCCACGGGGAGGAAAGGGGTCGCTGGCGTGGGAGGAGCCTGCTGGGTGGGGGCTGGGCTAGAAGAGAACCTCTGCTACGCTGTCCTGGACTGTTGCTCTCTCCTCTAGGAAGGATGAAAAGCAAAGAGGCAGAAGAACCTCCAGGAACAAGAAAGCGGCTCCGATGCGGAAACGCAGAGCCCAAACTACCACCGCTAGGGGCCGCTGTTGGCAAAGAAGTGTTCCTTCCTCCCACGCGCAGGAGGGCGGGGGGCTGGATTCCGAGGCAGGGGGAGGGGCAGGGCCCGTGGCAGAAGGGGCTGTGGGGGAGGGGTCCCCTGGGCCCGACCTGGGACTGATGTGGGACCCTTTCTCCTTCCGAGGGCTCACCTGGTCCAGGCCAAGGGTCTGATTTGGGCCAGGCTGCCCGGACACTCTGAAGAGGCCGGTTCCTCGCCAAGCAAAGTGCCCGAGGCCTTGTCAAGGGCGGGCCTACCTAGGGCCAGCATTGCCCTGCCGGTCTCTCCCACGGCAATGGTCGCAGACGTGCTGACTCCCATCGCCGTCACCTCCACCTTTTTGGGAGGCGAAAACCTGGCCTTTCCCACCGCCGCCCGGCCTGAGGGCTTCTGCCTTGGCTGCCTGCCAGGCCTGGAGGGGCCTGTCTCCCAGAGAGGAGAGGCTCAGAGTCTTCTTCCCCTTCCTTGCCAAGGGCCACTCTTTCTCTGTGTTTCTTTTCTGGGATGAGAGGGGCGGGCCCCTGAGCACCCACACGACTCTCAGCCAGGAGCCTGCCCTTTCTCCTCCCGCCCTCCTTTGTGGTACCGTCCGAAGGAACTTTTATTTCCCTTTTCTCCGGGGTCGGGGGACCCGAAACGAAGCTGTTTACCTACCTATTGGGTTGTGAGACTTTCCAGGGGAAAGCATTTCTGCTCCCTTGAGGCACTGCGGCCAAGTGGGCTTCCGGGTCCGTGTGTTCCGTGTCCCAGGAAGGAACATTGTAAGCAGCCATCGTGACCGGCCAAAGCGGTCGAATGGGTTGTTTTGGCATTGACTCGAGCCATAACCCTCAGTGTTTGAAACACACACACAAAAGTGAGAAGTCCTCATCTCAAGCACAATTTGCTCTGCCAGACAGAGCACGCCACGCAGCCAGGTGGTTTTCCTAGTGACTGTCGGGCCAAGCTACCAGAGCAGGCGATTCCACAGGTATACTGTCCCGATTTCCAAAGGAAAGCAGAGAGCCCTTCTCACTAGTGGATAAAGCCCCAGGCACTGGTGCCCCTGAGGGCTGCCGGGACAGCCAGGTCTACGCCGGTGGCAGGCGGCTCTGGGCTTCAGTGCCCTGCCAGTGGGCCCTGCTTGGGAATACGTGCTCTTGCACGGGGTGGAGTCGGTTTCAGGTGGGACCTCCCTTCCACATGCCTCTTCTGTCCCTTTGGCTGAAGCTGAGCCTGGCACTGGGGCTTTGTGCCTGCGCAGGAGACTTGAATCTCTGGACAGGCCCTGTGCCGGCTGGGACCTGAGCCTCAGCGCAGCTGCAGGCCCTACACTCAGGTTGGTTGGACTGGCCCAGGTCAGCTAAGAGGGAGGAGAAGATGGTCGTCAGCACATCAGGAAGTCCTAGTGGCCACAGCTGCCAGCGGGAGAAGCGCCTCCAACAGCCCTGTGGGATGGAAGCCCCCTCTGGCTCCCGCTGCTGCCTCCGCCCTGCCCCCTCTTCTCGGGGCACGGAGCCGGCCCCTGGGGCCCAGCACTGAGTCTCCCACCGCCCCGGCCCGGCCCGGCCCGCCCTCTCCCTCCGCCCAGCCTAGACCCAGGTGCAGGTGCCCCAGCCCGCCAGGCCGGCCAGGACCCCGCCGCCCCCGCACACAGGCGTCCCGCCCCGCACCCCCGCCCTGGGCAGACCCGCCCCGCCCCCGCCCCACCGCTGCCGCTCTGGAGACCGTGCCCAAGGCGGGAGGTGCCCGAGGCGGGGAGGGGGAAGACAGTTGTGATGAGGGGCCGATTTCTCCACTGGGGAGCTGTCCCCGGTGGTAGTGCCGGGACACACGCGGCCTTTACCCACCCTGCCGACACCCACCGAATTGCCTCGCGGGAGCGTGTCCCCTGCCAGGAAACCTCACGTGCCGGGGGAGCGGGGTTCCCAAATGTACACACCAAATGCACCAAAAGAGGCCACGGGGAGGAAAGGGGTCGCTGGCGTGGGAGGAGCCTGCTGGGTGGGGGCTGGGCTAGAAGAGAACCTCTGCTACGCTGTCCTGGACTGTTGCTCTCTCCTCTAGGAAGGATGAAAAGCAAAGAGGCAGAAGAACCTCCAGGAACAAGAAAGCGGCTCCGATGCGGAAACGCAGAGCCCAAACTACCACCGCTAGGGGCCGCTGTTGGCAAAGAAGTGTTCCTTCCTCCCACGCGCAGGAGGGCGGGGGGCTGGATTCCGAGGCAGGGGGAGGGGCAGGGCCCGTGGCAGAAGGGGCTGTGGGGGAGGGGTCCCCTGGGCCCGACCTGGGACTGATGTGCGACCCTTTCTCCTTCCGAGGGCTCACCTGGTCCAGGCCAAGGGTCTGATTTGGGCCAGGCTGCCCGGACACTCTGAAGAGGCCGGTTCCTCGCCAAGCAAAGTGCCCGAGGCCTTGTCAAGGGCGGGCCTACCTAGGGCCAGCATTGCCCTGCCGGTCTCTCCCACGGCAATGGTCGCAGACGTGCTGACTCCCATCGCCGTCACCTCCACCTTTTTGGGAGGCGAAAACCTGGCCTTTCCCACCGCCGCCCGGCCTGAGGGCTTCTGCCTTGGCTGCCTGCCAGGCCTGGAGGGGCCTGTCTCCCAGAGAGGAGAGGCTCAGAGTCTTCTTCCCCTTCCTTGCCAAGGGCCACTCTTTCTCTGTGTTTCTTTTCTGGGATGAGAGGGGCGGGCCCCTGAGCACCCACACGACTCTCAGCCAGGAGCCTGCCCTTTCTCCTCCCGCCCTCCTTTGTGGTACCGTCCGAAGGAACTTTTATTTCCCTTTTCTCCGGGGTCGGGGGACCCGAAACGAAGCTGTTTACCTACCTATTGGGTTGTGAGACTTTCCAGGGGAAAGCATTTCTGCTCCCTTGAGGCACTGCGGCCAAGTGGGCTTCCGGGTCCGTGTGTTCCGTGTCCCAGGAAGGAACATTGTAAGCAGCCATCGTGACCGGCCAAAGCGGTCGAATGGGTTGTTTTGGCATTGACTCGAGCCATAACCCTCAGTGTTTGAAACACACACACAAAAGTGAGAAGTCCTCATCTCAAGCACAATTTGCTCTGCCAGACAGAGCACGCCACGCAGCCAGGTGGTTTTCCTAGTGACTGTCGGGCCAAGCTACCAGAGCAGGCGATTCCACAGGTATACTGTCCCGATTTCCAAAGGAAAGCAGAGAGCCCTTCTCACTGGGGCGCAGCTGCCTAGTGGATAAAGCCCCAGGCACTGGTGCCCCTGAGGGCTGCCGGGACAGCCAGGTCTACGCCGGTGGCAGGCGGCTCTGGGCTTCAGTGCCCTGCCAGTGGGCCCTGCTTGGGAATACGTGCTCTTGCACGGGGTGGAGTCGGTTTCAGGTGGGACCTCCCTTCCACATGCCTCTTCTGTCCCTTTGGCTGAAGCTGAGCCTGGCACTGGGGCTTTGTGCCTGCGCAGGAGACTTGAATCTCTGGACAGGCCCTGTGCCGGCTGGGACCTGAGCCTCAGCGCAGCTGCAGGCGCTACACTCAGGTTGGTTGGACTGGCCCAGGTCAGCTAAGAGGGAGGAGAAGATGGTCGTCAGCACATCAGGAAGTCCTAGTGGCCACAGCTGCCAGCGGGAGAAGCGCCTCCAACAGCCCTGTGGGATGGAAGCCCCCTCTGGCTCCCGCTGCTGCCTCCGCCCTGCCCCCTCTTCTCGGGGCACGGAGCCGGCCCCTGGGGCCCAGCACTGAGTCTCCCACCGCCCCGGCCCGGCCCGGCCCGCCCTCTCCCTCCGCCCAGCCGAGACCCAGGTGCAGGTGCCCCAGCCCGCCAGGCCGGCCAGGACCCCGCCGCCCCCGCACACAGGCGTCCCGCCCCGCACCCCCGCCCTGGGCAGACCCGCCCCGCCCCCGCCCCACCGCTGCCGCTCTGGAGACCGTGCCCAAGGCGGGAGGTGCCCGAGGCGGGGAGGGGGAAGACAGTTGTGATGAGGGGCCGATTTCTCCACTGGGGAGCTGTCCCCGGTGGTAGTGCCGGGACACACGCGGCCTTTACCCACCCTGCCGACACCCACCGAATTGCCTCGCGGGAGCGTGTCCCCTGCCAGGAAACCTCACGTGCCGGGGGAGCGGGGTTCCCAAATGTACACACCAAATGCACCAAAAGAGGCCACGGGGAGGAAAGGGGTCGCTGGCGTGGGAGGAGCCTGCTGGGTGGGGGCTGGGCTAGAAGAGAACCTCTGCTACGCTGTCCTGGACTGTTGCTCTCTCCTCTAGGAAGGATGAAAAGCAAAGAGGCAGAAGAACCTCCAGGAACAAGAAAGCGGCTCCGATGCGGAAACGCAGAGCCCAAACTACCACCGCTAGGGGCCGCTGTTGGCAAAGAAGTGTTCCTTCCTCCCACGCGCAGGAGGGCGGGGGCTGGATTCCGAGGCAGGGGGAGGGGCAGGGCCCGTGGCAGAAGGGGCTGTGGGGGAGGGGTCCCCTGGGCCCGACCTGGGACTGATGTGCGACCCTTTCTCCTTCCGAGGGCTCACCTGGTCCAGGCCAAGGGTCTGATTTGGGCCAGGCTGCCCGGACACTCTGAAGAGGCCGGTTCCTCGCCAAGCAAAGTGCCCGAGGCCTTGTCAAGGGCGGGCCTACCTAGGGCCAGCATTGCCCTGCCGGTCTCTCCCACGGCAATGGTCGCAGACGTGCTGACTCCCATCGCCGTCACCTCCACCTTTTTGGGAGGCGAAAACCTGGCCTTTCCCACCGCCGCCCGGCCTGAGGGCTTCTGCCTTGGCTGCCTGCCAGGCCTGGAGGGGCCTGTCTCCCAGAGAGGAGAGGCTCAGAGTCTTCTTCCCCTTCCTTGCCAAGGGCCACTCTTTCTCTGTGTTTCTTTTCTGGGATGAGAGGGGCGGGCCCCTGAGCACCCACACGACTCTCAGCCAGGAGCCTGCCCTTTCTCCTCCCGCCCTCCTTTGTGGTACCGTCCGAAGGAACTTTTATTTCCCTTTTCTCCGGGGTCGGGGGACCCGAAACGAAGCTGTTTACCTACCTATTGGGTTGTGAGACTTTCCAGGGGAAAGCATTTCTGCTCCCTTGAGGCACTGCGGCCAAGTGGGCTTCCGGGTCCGTGTGTTCCGTGTCCCAGGAAGGAACATTGTAAGCAGCCATCGTGACCGGCCAAAGCGGTCGAATGGGTTGTTTTGGCATTGACTCGAGCCATAACCCTCAGTGTTTGAAACACACACACAAAAGTGAGAAGTCCTCATCTCAAGCACAATTTGCTCTGCCAGACAGAGCACGCCACGCAGCCAGGTGGTTTTCCTAGTGACTGTCGGGCCAAGCTACCAGAGCAGGCGATTCCACAGGTATACTGTCCCGATTTCCAAAGGAAAGCAGAGAGCCCTTCTCACTGGGGCGCAGCTGCCTAGTGGATAAAGCCCCAGGCACTGGTGCCCCTGAGGGCTGCCGGGACAGCCAGGTCTACGCCGGTGGCAGGCGGCTCTGGGCTTCAGTGCCCTGCCAGTGGGCCCTGCTTGGGAATACGTGCTCTTGCACGGGGTGGAGTCGGTTTCAGGTGGGACCTCCCTTCCACATGCCTCTTCTGTCCCTTTGGCTGAAGCTGAGCCTGGCACTGGGGCTTTGTGCCTGCGCAGGAGACTTGAATCTCTGGACAGGCCCTGTGCCGGCTGGGACCTGAGCCTCAGCGCAGCTGCAGGCGCTACACTCAGGTTGGTTGGACTGGCCCAGGTCAGCTAAGAGGGAGGAGAAGATGGTCGTCAGCACATCAGGAAGTCCTAGTGGCCACAGCTGCCAGCGGGAGAAGCGCCTCCAACAGCCCTGTGGGATGGAAGCCCCCTCTGGCTCCCGCTGCTGCCTCCGCCCTGCCCCCTCTTCTCGGGGCACGGAGCCGGCCCCTGGGGCCCAGCACTGAGTCTCCCACCGCCCCGGCCCGGCCCGGCCCGCCCTCTCCCTCCGCCCAGCCGAGACCCAGGTGCAGGCGCCCCAGCCCGCCAGGCCGGCCAGGACCCCGCCGCCCCCGCACACAGGCGTCCCGCCCCGCACCCCCGCCCTGGGCAGACCCGCCCCGCCCCCGCCCCACCGCTGCCGCTCTGGAGACCGTGCCCAAGGCGGGAGGTGCCCGAGGCGGGGACGGGGAAGACAGTTGTGATGAGGGGCCGATTTCTCCACTGGGGAGCTGTCCCCGGTGGTAGTGCCGGGACACACGCGGCCTTTACCCACCCTGCCGACACCCACCGAATTGCCTCGCGGGAGCGTGTCCCCTGCCAGGAAACCTCACGTGCCGGGGGAGCGGGGTTCCCAAATGTACACACCAAATGCACCAAAAGAGGCCACGGGGAGGAAAGGGGTCGCTGGCGTGGGAGGAGCCTGCTGGGTGGGGGCTGGGCTAGAAGAGAACCTCTGCTACGCTGTCCTGGACTGTTGCTCTCTCCTCTAGGAAGGATGAAAAGCAAAGAGGCAGAAGAACCTCCAGGAACAAGAAAGCGGCTCCGATGCGGAAACGCAGAGCCCAAACTACCACCGCTAGGGGCCGCTGTTGGCAAAGAGGTGTTCCTTCCTCCCACGCGCAGGAGGGCGGGGGCTGGATTCCGAGGCAGGGGGAGGGGCAGGGCCCGTGGCAGAAGGGGCTGTGGGGGAGGGGTCCCCTGGGCCCGACCTGGGACTGATGTGCGACCCTTTCTCCTTCCGAGGGCTCACCTGGTCCAGGCCAAGGGTCTGATTTGGGCCAGGCTGCCCGGACACTCTGAAGAGGCCGGTTCCTCGCCAAGCAAAGTGCCCGAGGCCTTGTCAAGGGCGGGCCTACCTAGGGCCAGCATTGCCCTGCCGGTCTCTCCCACGGCAATGGTCGCAGACGTGCTGACTCCCATCGCCGTCACCTCCACCTTTTTGGGAGGCGAAAACCTGGCCTTTCCCACCGCCGCCCGGCCTGAGGGCTTCTGCCTTGGCTGCCTGCCAGGCCTGGAGGGGCCTGTCTCCCAGAGAGGAGAGGCTCAGAGTCTTCTTCCCCTTCCTTGCCAAGGGCCACTCTTTCTCTGTGTTTCTTTTCTGGGATGAGAGGGGCGGGCCCCTGAGCACCCACACGACTCTCAGCCAGGAGCCTGCCCTTTCTCCTCCCGCCCTCCTTTGTGGTACCGTCCGAAGGAACTTTTATTTCCCTTTTCTCCGGGGTCGGGGGACCCGAAACGAAGCTGTTTACCTACCTATTGGGTTGTGAGACTTTCCAGGGGAAAGCATTTCTGCTCCCTTGAGGCACTGCGGCCAAGTGGGCTTCCGGGTCCGTGTGTTCCGTGTCCCAGGAAGGAACATTGTAAGCAGCCATCGTGACCGGCCAAAGCGGTCGAATGGGTTGTTTTGGCATTGACTCGAGCCATAACCCTCAGTGTTTGAAACACACACACAAAAGTGAGAAGTCCTCATCTCAAGCACAATTTGCTCTGCCAGACAGAGCACGCCACGCAGCCAGGTGGTTTTCCTAGTGACTGTCGGGCCAAGCTACCAGAGCAGGCGATTCCACAGGTATACTGTCCCGATTTCCAAAGGAAAGCAGAGAGCGCTTCTCACTGGGGCGCAGCTGCCTAGTGGATAAAGCCCCAGGCACTGGTGCCCCTGAGGGCTGCCGGGACAGCCAGGTCTACGCCGGTGGCAGGCGGCTCTGGGCTTCAGTGCCCTGCCAGTGGGCCCTGCTTGGGAAGACGTGCTCTTGCACGGGGTGGAGTCGGTTTCAGGTGGGACCTCCCTCCACATGCCTCTTCTGTCCCTTTGGCTGAAGCTGAGCCTGGCACTGGGGCTTTGTGCCTGCGCAGGAGACTTGAATCTCTGGACAGGCCCTGTGCCGGCTGGGACCTGAGCCTCAGCGCAGCTGCAGGCCCTGCACTCAGGTTGGTTGGACTGGCCCAGGTCAGCTAAGAGGGAGGAGAAGATGGTCGTCAGCACATCAGGAAGTCCTAGTGGCCACAGCTGCCAGCGGGAGAAGCGCCTCCAACAGCCCTGTGGGATGGAAGCCCCCTCTGGCTCCCGCTGCTGCCTCCGCCCTGCCCCCTCTTCTCGGGGCACGGAGCCGGCCCCTGGGGCCCAGCACTGAGTCTCCCACCGCCCCGGCCCGGCCCGGCCCGCCCTCTCCCTCCGCCCAGCCGAGACCCAGGTGCAGGCGCCCCAGCCCGCCAGGCCGGCCAGGACCCCGCCGCCCCCGCACACAGGCGTCCCGCCCCGCACCCCCGCCCTGGGCAGACCCGCCCCGCCCCCGCCCCACCGCTGCCGCTCTGGAGACCGTGCCCAAGGCGGGAGGTGCCCGAGGCGGGGAGGGGGAAGACAGTTGTGATGAGGGGCCGATTTCTCCACTGGGGAGCTGTCCCCGGTGGTAGTGCCGGGACACACGCGGCCTTTACCCACCCTGCCGACACCCACCGAATTCCCTCGCGGGAGCGTGTCCCCTGCCAGGAAACCTCACGTGCCGGGGGAGCGGGGTTCCCAAATGTACACACCAAATGCACCAAAAGAGGCCACGGGGAGGAAAGGGGTCGCTGGCGTGGGAGGAGCCTGCTGGGTGGGGGCTGGGCTAGAAGAGAACCTCTGCTACGCTGTCCTGGACTGTTGCTCTCTCCTCTAGGAAGGATGAAAAGCAAAGAGGCAGAAGAACCTCCAGGAACAAGAAAGCGGCTCCGATGCGGAAACGCAGAGCCCAAACTACCACCGCTAGGGGCCGCTGTTGGCAAAGAAGTGTTCCTTCCTCCCACGCGCAGGAGGGCGGGGGCTGGATTCCGAGGCAGGGGGAGGGGCAGGGCCCGTGGCAGAAGGGGCTGTGGGGGAGGGGTCCCCTGGGCCCGACCTGGGACTGATGTGCGACCCTTTCTCCTTCCGAGGGCTCACCTGGTCCAGGCCAAGGGTCTGATTTGGGCCAGGCTGCCCGGACACTCTGAAGAGGCCGGTTCCTCGCCAAGCAAAGTGCCCGAGGCCTTGTCAAGGGCGGGCCTACCTAGGGCCAGCATTGCCCTGCCGGTCTCTCCCACGGCAATGGTCGCAGACGTGCTGACTCCCATCGCCGTCACCTCCACCTTTTTGGGAGGCGAAAACCTGGCCTTTCCCACCGCCGCCCGGCCTGAGGGCTTCTGCCTTGGCTGCCTGCCAGGCCTGGAGGGGCCTGTCTCCCAGAGAGGAGAGGCTCAGAGTCTTCTTCCCCTTCCTTGCCAAGGGCCACTCTTTCTCTGTGTTTCTTTTCTGGGATGAGAGGGGCGGGCCCCTGAGCACCCACACGACTCTCAGCCAGGAGCCTGCCCTTTCTCCTCCCGCCCTCCTTTGTGGTACCGTCCGAAGGAACTTTTATTTCCCTTTTCTCCGGGGTCGGGGGACCCGAAACGAAGCTGTTTACCTACCTATTGGGTTGTGAGACTTTCCAGGGGAAAGCATTTCTGCTCCCTTGAGGCACTGCGGCCAAGTGGGCTTCCGGGTCCGTGTGTTCCGTGTCCCAGGAAGGAACATTGTAAGCAGCCATCGTGACCGGCCAAAGCGGTCGAATGGGTTGTTTTGGCATTGACTCGAGCCATAACCCTCAGTGTTTGAAACACACACACAAAAGTGAGAAGTCCTCATCTCAAGCACAATTTGCTCTGCCAGACAGAGCACGCCACGCAGCCAGGTGGTTTTCCTAGTGACTGTCGGGCCAAGCTACCAGAGCAGGCGATTCCACAGGTATACTGTCCCGATTTCCAAAGGAAAGCAGAGAGCCCTTCTCACTGGGGCGCAGCTGCCTAGTGGATAAAGCCCCAGGCACTGGTGCCCCTGAGGGCTGCCGGGACAGCCAGGTCTACGCCGGTGGCAGGCGGCTCTGGGCTTCAGTGCCCTGCCAGTGGGCCCTGCTTGGGAATACGTGCTCTTGCACGGGGTGGAGTCGGTTTCAGGTGGGACCTCCCTTCCACATGCCTCTTCTGTCCCTTTGGCTGAAGCTGAGCCTGGCACTGGGGCTTTGTGCCTGCGCAGGAGACTTGAATCTCTGGACAGGCCCTGTGCCGGCTGGGACCTGAGCCTCAGCGCAGCTGCAGGCGCTACACTCAGGTTGGTTGGACTGGCCCAGGTCAGCTAAGAGGGAGGAGAAGATGGTCGTCAGCACATCAGGAAGTCCTAGTGGCCACAGCTGCCAGCGGGAGAAGCGCCTCCAACAGCCCTGTGGGATGGAAGCCCCCTCTGGCTCCCGCTGCTGCCTCCGCCCTGCCCCCTCTTCTCGGGGCACGGAGCCGGCCCCTGGGGCCCAGCACTGAGTCTCCCACCGCCCCCGGCCCGGCCCGGCCCGCCCTCTCCCTCCGCCCAGCCGAGACCCAGGTGCAGGCGCCCCAGCCCGCCAGGCCGGCCAGGACACCGCCGCCCCCGCACACAGGCGTCCCGCCCCGCACCCCCGCCCTGGGCAGACCCGCCCCGCCCCCGCCCCACCGCTGCCGCTCTGGAGACCGTGCCCAAGGCGGGAGGTGCCCGAGGCGGGGAGGGGGAAGACAGTTGTGATGAGGGGCCGATTTCTCCACTGGGGAGCTGTCCCCGGTGGTAGTGCCGGGACACACGCGGCCTTTACCCACCCTGCCGACACCCACCGAATTGCCTCGCGGGAGCGTGTCCCCTGCCAGGAAACCTCACGTGCCGGGGGAGCGGGGTTCCCAAATGTACACACCAAATGCACCAAAAGAGGCCACGGGGAGGAAAGGGGTCGCTGGCGTGGGAGGAGCCTGCTGGGTGGGGGCTGGGCTAGAAGAGAACCTCTGCTACGCTGTCCTGGACTGTTGCTCTCTCCTCTAGGAAGGATGAAAAGCAAAGAGGCAGAAGAACCTCCAGGAACAAGAAAGCGGCTCCGATGCGGAAACGCAGAGCCCAAACTACCACCGCTAGGGGCCGCTGTTGGCAAAGAGGTGTTCCTTCCTCCCATGCGCAGGAGGGCGGGGGCTGGATTCCGAGGCAGGGGGAGGGGCAGGGCCCGTGGCAGAAGGGGCTGTGGGGGAGGGGTCCCCTGGGCCCGACCTGGGACTGATGTGCGACCCTTTCTCCTTCCGAGGGCTCACCTGGTCCAGGCCAAGGGTCTGATTTGGGCCAGGCTGCCCGGACACTCTGAAGAGGCCGGTTCCTCGCCAAGCAAAGTGCCCGAGGCCTTGTCAAGGGCGGGCCTACCTAGGGCCAGCATTGCCCTGCCGGTCTCTCCCACGGCAATGGTCGCAGACGTGCTGACTCCCATCGCCGTCACCTCCACCTTTTTGGGAGGCGAAAACCTGGCCTTTCCCACCGCCGCCCGGCCTGAGGGCTTCTGCCTTGGCTGCCTGCCAGGCCTGGAGGGGCCTGTCTCCCAGAGAGGAGAGGCTCAGAGTCTTCTTCCCCTTCCTTGCCAAGGGCCACTCTTTCTCTGTGTTTCTTTTCTGGGATGAGAGGGGCGGGCCCCTGAGCACCCACACGACTCTCAGCCAGGAGCCTGCCCTTTCTCCTCCCGCCCTCCTTTGTGGTACCGTCCGAAGGAACTTTTATTTCCCTTTTCTCCGGGGTCGGGGGACCCGAAACGAAGCTGTTTACCTACCTATTGGGTTGTGAGACTTTCCAGGGGAAAGCATTTCTGCTCCCTTGAGGCACTGCGGCCAAGTGGGCTTCCGGGTCCGTGTGTTCCGTGTCCCAGGAAGGAACATTGTAAGCAGCCATCGTGACCGGCCAAAGCGGTCGAATGGGTTGTTTTGGCATTGACTCGAGCCATAACCCTCAGTGTTTGAAACACACACACAAAAGTGAGAAGTCCTCATCTCAAGCACAATTTGCTCTGCCAGACAGAGCACGCCACGCAGCCAGGTGGTTTTCCTAGTGACTGTCGGGCCAAGCTACCAGAGCAGGCGATTCCACAGGTATACTGTCCCGATTTCCAAAGGAAAGCAGAGAGCCCTTCTCACTGGGGCGCAGCTGCCTAGTGGATAAAGCCCCAGGCACTGGTGCCCCTGAGGGCTGCCGGGACAGCCAGGTCTACGCCGGTGGCAGGCGGCTCTGGGCTTCAGTGCCCTGCCAGTGGGCCCTGCTTGGGAATACGTGCTCTTGCACGGGGTGGAGTCGGTTTCAGGTGGGACCTCCCTTCCACATGCCTCTTCTGTCCCTTTGGCTGAAGCTGAGCCTGGCACTGGGGCTTTGTGCCTGCGCAGGAGACTTGAATCTCTGGACAGGCCCTGTGCCGGCTGGGACCTGAGCCTCAGCGCAGCTGCAGGCCCTACACTCAGGTTGGTTGGACTGGCCCAGGTCAGCTAAGAGGGAGGAGAAGATGGTCGTCAGCACATCAGGAAGTCCTAGTGGCCACAGCTGCCAGCGGGAGAAGCGCCTCCAACAGCCCTGTGGGATGGAAGCCCCCTCTGGCTCCCGCTGCTGCCTCCGCCCTGCCCCCTCTTCTCGGGGCACGGAGCCGGCCCCTGGGGCCCAGCACTGAGTCTCCCACCGCCCCGGCCCGGCCCGGCCCGCCCTCTCCCTCCGCCCAGCCGAGACCCAGGTGCAGGCGCCCCAGCCCGCCAGGCCGGCCAGGACCCCGCCGCCCCCGCACACAGGCGTCCCGCCCCGCACCCCCGCCCTGGGCAGACCCGCCCCGCCCCCGCCCCACCGCTGCCGCTCTGGAGACCGTGCCCAAGGCGGGAGGTGCCCGAGGCGGGGAGGGGGAAGACAGTTGTGATGAGGGGCCGATTTCTCCACTGGGGAGCTGTCCCCGGTGGTAGTGCCGGGACACATGCGGCCTTTACCCACCCTGCCGACACCCACCGAATTGCCTCGCGGGAGCGTGTCCCCTGCCAGGAAACCTCACGTGCCGGGGGAGCGGGGTTCCCAAATGTACACACCAAATGCACCAAAAGAGGCCACGGGGAGGAAAGGGGTCGCTGGCGTGGGAGGAGCCTGCTGGGTGGGGGCTGGGCTAGAAGAGAACCTCTGCTACGCTGTCCTGGACTGTTGCTCTCTCCTCTAGGAAGGATGAAAAGCAAAGAGGCAGAAGAACCTCCAGGAACAAGAAAGCGGCTCCGATGCGGAAACGCAGAGCCCAAACTACCACCGCTAGGGGCCGCTGTTGGCAAAGAAGTGTTCCTTCCTCCCACGCGCAGGAGGGCGGGGGGCTGGATTCCGAGGCAGGGGGAGGGGCAGGGCCCGTGGCAGAAGGGGCTGTGGGGGAGGGGTCCCCTGGGCCCGACCTGGGACTGATGTGCGACCCTTTCTCCTTCCGAGGGCTCACCTGGTCCAGGCCAAGGGTCTGATTTGGGCCAGGCTGCCCGGACACTCTGAAGAGGCCGGTTCCTCGCCAAGCAAAGTGCCCGAGGCCTTGTCAAGGGCGGGCCTACCTAGGGCCAGCATTGCCCTGCCGGTCTCTCCCACGGCAATGGTCGCAGACGTGCTGACTCCCATCGCCGTCACCTCCACCTTTTTGGGAGGCGAAAACCTGGCCTTTCCCACCGCCGCCCGGCCTGAGGGCTTCTGCCTTGGCTGCCTGCCAGGCCTGGAGGGGCCTGTCTCCCAGAGAGGAGAGGCTCAGAGTCTTCTTCCCCTTCCTTGCCAAGGGCCACTCTTTCTCTGTGTTTCTTTTCTGGGATGAGAGGGGCGGGCCCCTGAGCACCCACACGACTCTCAGCCAGGAGCCTGCCCTTTCTCCTCCCGCCCTCCTTTGTGGTACCGTCCGAAGGAACTTTTATTTCCCTTTTCTCCGGGGTCGGGGGACCCGAAACGAAGCTGTTTACCTACCTATTGGGTTGTGAGACTTTCCAGGGGAAAGCATTTCTGCTCCCTTGAGGCACTGCGGCCAAGTGGGCTTCCGGGTCCGTGTGTTCCGTGTCCCAGGAAGGAACATTGTAAGCAGCCATCGTGACCGGCCAAAGCGGTCGAATGGGTTGTTTTGGCATTGACTCGAGCCATAACCCTCAGTGTTTGAAACACACACACAAAAGTGAGAAGTCCTCATCTCAAGCACAATTTGCTCTGCCAGACAGAGCACGCCACGCAGCCAGGTGGTTTTCCTAGTGACTGTCGGGCCAAGCTACCAGAGCAGGCGATTCCACAGGTATACTGTCCCGATTTCCAAAGGAAAGCAGAGAGCGCTTCTCACTGGGGCGCAGCTGCCTAGTGGATAAAGCCCCAGGCACTGGTGCCCCTGAGGGCTGCCGGGACAGCCAGGTCTACGCCGGTGGCAGGCGGCTCTGGGCTTCAGTGCCCTGCCAGTGGGCCCTGCTTGGGAAGACGTGCTCTTGCACGGGGTGGAGTCGGTTTCAGGTGGGACCTCCCTCCACATGCCTCTTCTGTCCCTTTGGCTGAAGCTGAGCCTGGCACTGGGGCTTTGTGCCTGCGCAGGAGACTTGAATCTCTGGACAGGCCCTGTGCCGGCTGGGACCTGAGCCTCAGCGCAGCTGCAGGCCCTGCACTCAGGTTGGTTGGACTGGCCCAGGTCAGCTAAGAGGGAGGAGAAGATGGTCGTCAGCACATCAGGAAGTCCTAGTGGCCACAGCTGCCAGCGGGAGAAGCGCCTCCAACAGCCCTGTGGGATGGAAGCCCCCTCTGGCTCCCGCTGCTGCCTCCGCCCTGCCCCCTCTTCTCGGGGCACGGAGCCGGCCCCTGGGGCCCAGCACTGAGTCTCCCACCGCCCCGGCCCGGCCCGGCCCGCCCTCTCCCTCCGCCCAGCCGAGACCCAGGTGCAGGCGCCCCAGCCCGCCAGGCCGGCCAGGACCCCGCCGCCCCCGCACACAGGCGTCCCGCCCCGCACCCCCGCCCTGGGCAGACCCGCCCCGCCCCCGCCCCACCGCTGCCGCTCTGGAGACCGTGCCCAAGGCGGGAGGTGCCCGAGGCGGGGAGGGGGAAGACAGTTGTGATGAGGGGCCGATTTCTCCACTGGGGAGCTGTCCCCGGTGGTAGTGCCGGGACACATGCGGCCTTTACCCACCCTGCCGACACCCACCGAATTGCCTCGCGGGAGCGTGTCCCCTGCCAGGAAACCTCACGTGCCGGGGGAGCGGGGTTCCCAAATGTACACACCAAATGCACCAAAAGAGGCCACGGGGAGGAAAGGGGTCGCTGGCGTGGGAGGAGCCTGCTGGGTGGGGGCTGGGCTAGAAGAGAACCTCTGCTACGCTGTCCTGGACTGTTGCTCTCTCCTCTAGGAAGGATGAAAAGCAAAGAGGCAGAAGAACCTCCAGGAACAAGAAAGCGGCTCCGATGCGGAAACGCAGAGCCCAAACTACCACCGCTAGGGGCCGCTGTTGGCAAAGAAGTGTTCCTTCCTCCCACGCGCAGGAGGGCGGGGGGCTGGATTCCGAGGCAGGGGGAGGGGCAGGGCCCGTGGCAGAAGGGGCTGTGGGGGAGGGGTCCCCTGGGCCCGACCTGGGACTGATGTGCGACCCTTTCTCCTTCCGAGGGCTCACCTGGTCCAGGCCAAGGGTCTGATTTGGGCCAGGCTGCCCGGACACTCTGAAGAGGCCGGTTCCTCGCCAAGCAAAGTGCCCGAGGCCTTGTCAAGGGCGGGCCTACCTAGGGCCAGCATTGCCCTGCCGGTCTCTCCCACGGCAATGGTCGCAGACGTGCTGACTCCCATCGCCGTCACCTCCACCTTTTTGGGAGGCGAAAACCTGGCCTTTCCCACCGCCGCCCGGCCTGAGGGCTTCTGCCTTGGCTGCCTGCCAGGCCTGGAGGGGCCTGTCTCCCAGAGAGGAGAGGCTCAGAGTCTTCTTCCCCTTCCTTGCCAAGGGCCACTCTTTCTCTGTGTTTCTTTTCTGGGATGAGAGGGGCGGGCCCCTGAGCACCCACACGACTCTCAGCCAGGAGCCTGCCCTTTCTCCTCCCGCCCTCCTTTGTGGTACCGTCCGAAGGAACTTTTATTTCCCTTTTCTCCGGGGTCGGGGGACCCGAAACGAAGCTGTTTACCTACCTATTGGGTTGTGAGACTTTCCAGGGGAAAGCATTTCTGCTCCCTTGAGGCACTGCGGCCAAGTGGGCTTCCGGGTCCGTGTGTTCCGTGTCCCAGGAAGGAACATTGTAAGCAGCCATCGTGACCGGCCAAAGCGGTCGAATGGGTTGTTTTGGCATTGACTCGAGCCATAACCCTCAGTGTTTGAAACACACACACAAAAGTGAGAAGTCCTCATCTCAAGCACAATTTGCTCTGCCAGACAGAGCACGCCACGCAGCCAGGTGGTTTTCCTAGTGACTGTCGGGCCAAGCTACCAGAGCAGGCGATTCCACAGGTATACTGTCCCGATTTCCAAAGGAAAGCAGAGAGCGCTTCTCACTGGGGCGCAGCTGCCTAGTGGATAAAGCCCCAGGCACTGGTGCCCCTGAGGGCTGCCGGGACAGCCAGGTCTACGCCGGTGGCAGGCGGCTCTGGGCTTCAGTGCCCTGCCAGTGGGCCCTGCTTGGGAATACGTGCTCTTGCACGGGGTGGAGTCGGTTTCAGGTGGGACCTCCCTTCCACATGCCTCTTCTGTCCCTTTGGCTGAAGCTGAGCCTGGCACTGGGGCTTTGTGCCTGCGCAGGAGACTTGAATCTCTGGACAGGCCCTGTGCCGGCTGGGACCTGAGCCTCAGCGCAGCTGCAGGCCCTACACTCAGGTTGGTTGGACTGGCCCAGGTCAGCTAAGAGGGAGGAGAAGATGGTCGTCAGCACATCAGGAAGTCCTAGTGGCCACAGCTGCCAGCGGGAGAAGCGCCTCCAACAGCCCTGTGGGATGGAAGCCCCCTCTGGCTCCCGCTGCTGCCTCCGCCCTGCCCCCTCTTCTCGGGGCACGGAGCCGGCCCCTGGGGCCCAGCACTGAGTCTCCCACCGCCCCGGCCCGGCCCGGCCCGCCCTCTCCCTCCGCCCAGCCTAGACCCAGGTGCAGGCGCCCCAGCCCGCCAGGCCGGCCAGGACCCCGCCGCCCCCGCACACAGGCGTCCCGCCCCGCACCCCCGCCCTGGGCAGACCCGCCCCGCCCCCGCCCCACCGCTGCCGCTCTGGAGACCGTGCCCAAGGCGGGAGGTGCCCGAGGCGGGGAGGGGGAAGACAGTTGTGATGAGGGGCCGATTTCTCCACTGGGGAGCTGTCCCCGGTGGTAGTGCCGGGACACATGCGGCCTTTACCCACCCTGCCGACACCCACCGAATTGCCTCGCGGGAGCGTGTCCCCTGCCAGGAAACCTCACGTGCCGGGGGAGCGGGGTTCCCAAATGTACACACCAAATGCACCAAAAGAGGCCACGGGGAGGAAAGGGGTCGCTGGCGTGGGAGGAGCCTGCTGGGTGGGGGCTGGGCTAGAAGAGTGAACCTCTGCTACGCTGTCCTGGACTGTTGCTCTCTCCTCTAGGAAGGATGAAAAGCAAAGAGGCAGAAGAACCTCCAGGAACAAGAAAGCGGCTCCGATGCGGAAACGCAGAGCCCAAACTACCACCGCTAGGGGCCGCTGTTGGCAAAGAAGTGTTCCTTCCTCCCACGCGCAGGAGGGCGGGGGGCTGGATTCCGAGGCAGGGGGAGGGGCAGGGCCCGTGGCAGAAGGGGCTGTGGGGGAGGGGTCCCCTGGGCCCGACCTGGGACTGATGTGCGACCCTTTCTCCTTCCGAGGGCTCACCTGGTCCAGGCCAAGGGTCTGATTTGGGCCAGGCTGCCCGGACACTCTGAAGAGGCCGGTTCCTCGCCAAGCAAAGTGCCCGAGGCCTTGTCAAGGGCGGGGCCTACCTAGGGCCAGCATTGCCCTGCCGGTCTCTCCCACGGCAATGGTCGCAGACGTGCTGACTCCCATCGCCGTCACCTCCACCTTTTTGGGAGGCGAAAACCTGGCCTTTCCCACCGCCGCCCGGCCTGAGGGCTTCTGCCTTGGCTGCCTGCCAGGCCTGGAGGGGCCTGTCTCCCAGAGAGGAGAGGCTCAGAGTCTTCTTCCCCTTCCTTGCCAAGGGCCACTCTTTCTCTGTGTTTCTTTTCTGGGATGAGAGGGGCGGGCCCCTGAGCACCACACGACTCTCAGCCAGGAGCCTGCCCTTTCTCCTCCCGCCCTCCTTTGTGGTACCGTCCGAAGGAACTTTTATTTCCCTTTTCTCCGGGGTCGGGGGACCCGAAACGAAGCTGTTTACCTACCTATTGGGTTGTGAGACTTTCCAGGGGAAAGCATTTCTGCTCCCTTGAGGCACTGCGGCCAAGTGGGCTTCCGGGTCCGTGTGTTCCGTGTCCCAGGAAGGAACATTGTAAGCAGCCATCGTGACCGGCCAAAGCGGTCGAATGGGTTGTTTTGGCATTGACTCGAGCCATAACCCTCAGTGTTTGAAACACACACACAAAAGTGAGAAGTCCTCATCTCAAGCACAATTTGCTCTGCAGACAGAGCACGCCACGCAGCCAGGTGGTTTTCCTAGTGACTGTCGGGCCAAGCTACCAGAGCAGGCGATTCCACAGGTATACTGTCCCGATTTCCAAAGGAAAGCAGAGAGCCCTTCTCACTGGGGCGCAGCTGCCTAGTGGATAAAGCCCCAGGCACTGGTGCCCCTGAGGGCTGCCGGGACAGCCAGGTCTACGCCGGTGGCAGGCGGCTCTGGGCTTCAGTGCCCTGCCAGTGGGCCCTGCTTGGGAATACGTGCTCTTGCACGGGGTGGAGTCGGTTTCAGGTGGACCTCCCTTCCACATGCCTCTTCTGTCCCTTTGGCTGAAGCTGAGCCTGGCACTGGGGCTTTGTGCCTGCGCAGGAGACTTGAATCTCTGGACAGGCCCTGTGCCGGCTGGGACCTGAGCCTCAGCGCAGCTGCAGGCCCTACACTCAGGTTGGTTGGACTGGCCCAGGTCAGCTAAGAGGGAGGAGAAGATGGTCGTCAGCACATCAGGAAGTCCTAGTGGCCACAGCTGCCAGCGGGAGAAGCGCCTCCAACAGCCCTGTGGGATGGAAGCCCCCTCTGGCTCCCGCTGCTGCCTCCGCCCTGCCCCCTCTTCTCGGGGCACGGAGCCGGCCCCTGGGGCCCAGCACTGAGTCTCCCACCGCCCCGGCCCGGCCCGGCCCGCCCTCTCCCTCCGCCCAGCCTAGACCCAGGTGCAGGCGCCCCAGCCCGCCAGGCCGGCCAGGACCCCGCCGCCCCCGCACACAGGCGTCCCGCCCCGCACCCCCGCCCTGGGCAGACCCGCCCCGCCCCCGCCCCACCGCTGCCGCTCTGGAGACCGTGCCCAAGGCGGGAGGTGCCCGAGGCGGGGAGGGGGAAGACAGTTGTGATGAGGGGCCGATTTCTCCACTGGGGAGCTGTCCCCGGTGGTAGTGCCGGGACACATGCGGCCTTTACCCACCCTGCCGACACCCACCGAATTGCCTCGCGGGAGCGTGTCCCCTGCCAGGAAACCTCACGTGCCGGGGGAGCGGGGTTCCCAAATGTACACACCAAATGCACCAAAAGAGGCCACGGGGAGGAAAGGGGTCGCTGGCGTGGGAGGAGCCTGCTGGGTGGGGGCTGGGCTAGAAGAGAACCTCTGCTACGCTGTCCTGGACTGTTGCTCTCTCCTCTAGGAAGGATGAAAAGCAAAGAGGCAGAAGAACCTCCAGGAACAAGAAAGCGGCTCCGATGCGGAAACGCAGAGCCCAAACTACCACCGCTAGGGGCCGCTGTTGGCAAAGAAGTGTTCCTTCCTCCCACGCGCAGGAGGGCGGGGGGCTGGATTCCGAGGCAGGGGGAGGGGCAGGGCCCGTGGCAGAAGGGGCTGTGGGGGAGGGGTCCCCTGGGCCCGACCTGGGACTGATGTGCGACCCTTTCTCCTTCCGAGGGCTCACCTGGTCCAGGCCAAGGGTCTGATTTGGGCCAGGCTGCCCGGACACTCTGAAGAGGCCGGTTCCTCGCCAAGCAAAGTGCCCGAGGCCTTGTCAAGGGCGGGCCTACCTAGGGCCAGCATTGCCCTGCCGGTCTCTCCCACGGCAATGGTCGCAGACGTGCTGACTCCCATCGCCGTCACCTCCACCTTTTTGGGAGGCGAAAACCTGGCCTTTCCCACCGCCGCCCGGCCTGAGGGCTTCTGCCTTGGCTGCCTGCCAGGCCTGGAGGGGCCTGTCTCCCAGAGAGGAGAGGCTCAGAGTCTTCTTCCCCTTCCTTGCCAAGGGCCACTCTTTCTCTGTGTTTCTTTTCTGGGATGAGAGGGGCGGGCCCCTGAGCACCCACACGACTCTCAGCCAGGAGCCTGCCCTTTCTCCTCCCGCCCTCCTTTGTGGTACCGTCCGAAGGAACTTTTATTTCCCTTTTCTCCGGGGTCGGGGGACCCGAAACGAAGCTGTTTACCTACCTATTGGGTTGTGAGACTTTCCAGGGGAAAGCATTTCTGCTCCCTTGAGGCACTGCGGCCAAGTGGGCTTCCGGGTCCGTGTGTTCCGTGTCCCAGGAAGGAACATTGTAAGCAGCCATCGTGACCGGCCAAAGCGGTCGAATGGGTTGTTTTGGCATTGACTCGAGCCATAACCCTCAGTGTTTGAAACACACACACAAAAGTGAGAAGTCCTCATCTCAAGCACAATTTGCTCTGCCAGACAGAGCACGCCACGCAGCCAGGTGGTTTTCCTAGTGACTGTCGGGCCAAGCTACCAGAGCAGGCGATTCCACAGGTATACTGTCCCGATTTCCAAAGGAAAGCAGAGAGCCCTTCTCACTGGGGCGCAGCTGCCTAGTGGATAAAGCCCCAGGCACTGGTGCCCCTGAGGGCTGCCGGGACAGCCAGGTCTACGCCGGTGGCAGGCAGCTCTGGGCTTCAGTGCCCTGCCAGTGGGCCCTGCTTGGGAATACGTGCTCTTGCACGGGGTGGAGTCGGTTTCAGGTGGGACCTCCCTTCCACATGCCTCTTCTGTCCCTTTGGCTGAAGCTGAGCCTGGCACTGGGGCTTTGTGCCTGCGCAGGAGACTTGAATCTCTGGACAGGCCCTGTGCCGGCTGGGACCTGAGCCTCAGCGCAGCTGCAGGCCCTACACTCAGGTTGGTTGGACTGGCCCAGGTCAGCTAAGAGGGAGGAGAAGATGGTCGTCAGCACATCAGGAAGTCCTAGTGGCCACAGCTGCCAGCGGGAGAAGCGCCTCCAACAGCCCTGTGGGATGGAAGCCCCCTCTGGCTCCCGCTGCTGCCTCCGCCCTGCCCCCTCTTCTCGGGGCACGGAGCCGGCCCCTGGGGCCCAGCACTGAGTCTCCCACCGCCCCGGCCCGGCCCGGCCCGCCCTCTCCCTCCGCCCAGCCGAGACCCAGGTGCAGGCGCCCCAGCCCGCCAGGCCGGCCAGGACCCCGCCGCCCCCGCACACAGGCGTCCCGCCCCGCACCCCCGCCCTGGGCAGACCCGCCCCGCCCCCGCCCCACCGCTGCCGCTCTGGAGACCGTGCCCAAGGCGGGAGGTGCCCGAGGCGGGGAGGGGGAAGACAGTTGTGATGAGGGGCCGATTTCTCCACTGGGGAGCTGTCCCCGGTGGTAGTGCCGGGACACATGCGGCCTTTACCCACCCTGCCGACACCCACCGAATTGCCTCGCGGGAGCGTGTCCCCTGCCAGGAAACCTCACGTGCCGGGGGAGCGGGGTTCCCAAATGTACACACCAAATGCACCAAAAGAGGCCACGGGGAGGAAAGGGGTCGCTGGCGTGGGAGGAGCCTGCTGGGTGGGGGCTGGGCTAGAAGAGAACCTCTGCTACGCTGTCCTGGACTGTTGCTCTCTCCTCTAGGAAGGATGAAAAGCAAAGAGGCAGAAGAACCTCCAGGAACAAGAAAGCGGCTCCGATGCGGAAACGCAGAGCCCAAACTACCACCGCTAGGGGCCGCTGTTGGCAAAGAAGTGTTCCTTCCTCCCACGCGCAGGAGGGCGGGGGGCTGGATTCCGAGGCAGGGGGAGGGGCAGGGCCCGTGGCAGAAGGGGCTGTGGGGGAGGGGTCCCCTGGGCCCGACCTGGGACTGATGTGCGACCCTTTCTCCTTCCGAGGGCTCACCTGGTCCAGGCCAAGGGTCTGATTTGGGCCAGGCTGCCCGGACACTCTGAAGAGGCCGGTTCCTCGCCAAGCAAAGTGCCCGAGGCCTTGTCAAGGGCGGGCCTACCTAGGGCCAGCATTGCCCTGCCGGTCTCTCCCACGGCAATGGTCGCAGACGTGCTGACTCCCATCGCCGTCACCTCCACCTTTTTGGGAGGCGAAAACCTGGCCTTTCCCACCGCCGCCCGGCCTGAGGGCTTCTGCCTTGGCTGCCTGCCAGGCCTGGAGGGGCCTGTCTCCCAGAGAGGAGAGGCTCAGAGTCTTCTTCCCCTTCCTTGCCAAGGGCCACTCTTTCTCTGTGTTTCTTTTCTGGGATGAGAGGGGCGGGCCCCTGAGCACCCACACGACTCTCAGCCAGGAGCCTGCCCTTTCTCCTCCCGCCCTCCTTTGTGGTACCGTCCGAAGGAACTTTTATTTCCCTTTTCTCCGGGGTCGGGGGACCCGAAACGAAGCTGTTTACCTACCTATTGGGTTGTGAGACTTTCCAGGGGAAAGCATTTCTGCTCCCTTGAGGCACTGCGGCCAAGTGGGCTTCCGGGTCCGTGTGTTCCGTGTCCCAGGAAGGAACATTGTAAGCAGCCATCGTGACCGGCCAAAGCGGTCGAATGGGTTGTTTTGGCATTGACTCGAGCCATAACCCTCAGTGTTTGAAACACACACACAAAAGTGAGAAGTCCTCATCTCAAGCACAATTTGCTCTGCCAGACAGAGCACGCCACGCAGCCAGGTGGTTTTCCTAGTGACTGTCGGGCCAAGCTACCAGAGCAGGCGATTCCACAGGTATACTGTCCCGATTTCCAAAGGAAAGCAGAGAGCGCTTCTCACTGGGGCGCAGCTGCCTAGTGGATAAAGCCCCAGGCACTGGTGCCCCTGAGGGCTGCCGGGACAGCCAGGTCTACGCCGGTGGCAGGCGGCTCTGGGCTTCAGTGCCCTGCCAGTGGGCCCTGCTTGGGAATACGTGCTCTTGCACGGGGTGGAGTCGGTTTCAGGTGGGACCTCCCTTCCACATGCCTCTTCTGTCCCTTTGGCTGAAGCTGAGCCTGGCACTGGGGCTTTGTGCCTGCGCAGGAGACTTGAATCTCTGGACAGGCCCTGTGCCGGCTGGGACCTGAGCCTCAGCGCAGCTGCAGGCCCTACACTCAGGTTGGTTGGACTGGCCCAGGTCAGCTAAGAGGGAGGAGAAGATGGTCGTCAGCACATCAGGAAGTCCTAGTGGCCACAGCTGCCAGCGGGAGAAGCGCCTCCAACAGCCCTGTGGGATGGAAGCCCCCTCTGGCTCCCGCTGCTGCCTCCGCCCTGCCCCCTCTTCTCGGGGCACGGAGCCGGCCCCTGGGGCCCAGCACTGAGTCTCCCACCGCCCCGGCCCGGCCCGGCCCGCCCTCTCCCTCCGCCCAGCCGAGACCCAGGTGCAGGCGCCCCAGCCCGCCAGGCCGGCCAGGACCCCGCCGCCCCCGCACACAGGCGTCCCGCCCCGCACCCCCACCCTGGGCAGACCCGCCCCGCCCCCGCCCCACCGCTGCCGCTCTGGAGACCGTGCCCAAGGCGGGAGGTGCCCGAGGCGGGGAGGGGGAAGACAGTTGTGATGAGGGGCCGATTTCTCCACTGGGGAGCTGTCCCCGGTGGTAGTGCCGGGACACACGCGGCCTTTACCCACCCTGCCGACACCCACCGAATTGCCTCGCGGGAGCGTGTCCCCTGCCAGGAAACCTCACGTGCCGGGGGAGCGGGTTTCCCAAATGTACACACCAAATGCACCAAAAGAGGCCACGGGGAGGAAAGGGGTCGCTGGCGTGGGAGGAGCCTGCTGGGTGGGGGCTGGGCTAGAAGAGAACCTCTGCTACGCTGTCCTGGACTGTTGCTCTCTCCTCTAGGAAGGATGAAAAGCAAAGAGGCAGAAGAACCTCCAGGAACAAGAAAGCGGCTCCGATGCGGAAACGCAGAGCCCAAACTACCACCGCTAGGGGCCGCTGTTGGCAAAGAAGTGTTCCTTCCTCCCACGCGCAGGAGGGCGGGGGGCTGGATTCCGAGGCAGGGGGAGGGGCAGGGCCCGTGGCAGAAGGGGCTGTGGGGGAGGGGTCCCCTGGGCCCGACCTGGGACTGATGTGCGACCCTTTCTCCTTCCGAGGGCTCACCTGGTCCAGGCCAAGGGTCTGATTTGGGCCAGGCTGCCCGGACACTCTGAAGAGGCCGGTTCCTCGCCAAGCAAAGTGCCCGAGGCCTTGTCAAGGGCGGGCCTACCTAGGGCCAGCATTGCCCTGCCGGTCTCTCCCACGGCAATGGTCGCAGACGTGCTGACTCCCATCGCCGTCACCTCCACCTTTTTGGGAGGCGAAAACCTGGCCTTTCCCACCGCCGCCCGGCCTGAGGGCTTCTGCCTTGGCTGCCTGCCAGGCCTGGAGGGGCCTGTCTCCCAGAGAGGAGAGGCTCAGAGTCTTCTTCCCCTTCCTTGCCAAGGGCCACTCTTTCTCTGTGTTTCTTTTCTGGGATGAGAGGGGCGGGCCCCTGAGCACCCACACGACTCTCAGCCAGGAGCCTGCCCTTTCTCCTCCCGCCCTCCTTTGTGGTACCGTCCGAAGGAACTTTTATTTCCCTTTTCTCCGGGGTCGGGGGACCCGAAACGAAGCTGTTTACCTACCTATTGGGTTGTGAGACTTTCCAGGGGAAAGCATTTCTGCTCCCTTGAGGCACTGCGGCCAAGTGGGCTTCCGGGTCCGTGTGTTCCGTGTCCCAGGAAGGAACATTGTAAGCAGCCATCGTGACCGGCCAAAGCGGTCGAATGGGTTGTTTTGGCATTGACTCGAGCCATAACCCTCAGTGTTTGAAACACACACACAAAAGTGAGAAGTCCTCATCTCAAGCACAATTTGCTCTGCCAGACAGAGCACGCCACGCAGCCAGGTGGTTTTCCTAGTGACTGTCGGGCCAAGCTACCAGAGCAGGCGATTCCACAGGTATACTGTCCCGATTTCCAAAGGAAAGCAGAGAGCGCTTCTCACTGGGGCGCAGCTGCCTAGTGGATAAAGCCCCAGGCACTGGTGCCCCTGAGGGCTGCCGGGACAGCCAGGTCTACGCCGGTGGCAGGCGGCTCTGGGCTTCAGTGCCCTGCCAGTGGGCCCTGCTTGGGAAGACGTGCTCTTGCACGGGGTGGAGTCGGTTTCAGGTGGGACCTCCCTTCCACATGCCTCTTCTGTCCCTTTGGCTGAAGCTGAGCCTGGCACTGGGGCTTTGTGCCTGCGCAGGAGACTTGAATCTCTGGACAGGCCCTGTGCCGGCTGGGACCTGAGCCTCAGCGCAGCTGCAGGCCCTACACTCAGGTTGGTTGGACTGGCCCAGGTCAGCTAAGAGGGAGGAGAAGATGGTCGTCAGCACATCAGGAAGTCCTAGTGGCCACAGCTGCCAGCGGGAGAAGCGCCTCCAACAGCCCTGTGGGATGGAAGCCCCCTCTGGCTCCCGCTGCTGCCTCCGCCCTGCCCCCTCTTCTCGGGGCACGGAGCCGGCCCCTGGGGCCCAGCACTGAGTCTCCCACCGCCCCGGCCCGGCCCGGCCCGCCCTCTCCCTCCGCCCAGCCGAGACCCAGGTGCAGGCGCCCCAGCCCGCCAGGCCGGCCAGGACCCCGCCGCCCCCGCACACAGGCGTCCCGCCCCGCACCCCCGCCCTGGGCAGACCCGCCCCGCCCCCGCCCCACCGCTGCCGCTCTGGAGACCGTGCCCAAGGCGGGAGGTGCCCGAGGCGGGGAGGGGGAAGACAGTTGTGATGAGGGGCCGATTTCTCCACTGGGGAGCTGTCCCCGGTGGTAGTGCCGGGACACACGCGGCCTTTACCCACCCTGCCGACACCCACCGAATTGCCTCGCGGGAGCGTGTCCCCTGCCAGGAAACCTCACGTGCCGGGGGAGCGGGGTTCCCAAATGTACACACCAAATGCACCAAAAGAGGCCACGGGGAGGAAAGGGGTCGCTGGCGTGGGAGGAGCCTGCTGGGTGGGGGCTGGGCTAGAAGAGAACCTCTGCTACGCTGTCCTGGACTGTTGCTCTCTCCTCTAGGAAGGATGAAAAGCAAAGAGGCAGAAGAACCTCCAGGAACAAGAAAGCGGCTCCGATGCGGAAACGCAGAGCCCAAACTACCACCGCTAGGGGCCGCTGTTGGCAAAGAAGTGTTCCTTCCTCCCACGCGCAGGAGGGCGGGGGGCTGGATTCCGAGGCAGGGGGAGGGGCAGGGCCCGTGGCAGAAGGGGCTGTGGGGGAGGGGTCCCCTGGGCCCGACCTGGGACTGATGTGCGACCCTTTCTCCTTCCGAGGGCTCACCTGGTCCAGGCCAAGGGTCTGATTTGGGCCAGGCTGCCCGGACACTCTGAAGAGGCCGGTTCCTCGCCAAGCAAAGTGCCCGAGGCCTTGTCAAGGGCGGGCCTACCTAGGGCCAGCATTGCCCTGCCGGTCTCTCCCACGGCAATGGTCGCAGACGTGCTGACTCCCATCGCCGTCACCTCCACCTTTTTGGGAGGCGAAAACCTGGCCTTTCCCACCGCCGCCCGGCCTGAGGGCTTCTGCCTTGGCTGCCTGCCAGGCCTGGAGGGGCCTGTCTCCCAGAGAGGAGAGGCTCAGAGTCTTCTTCCCCTTCCTTGCCAAGGGCCACTCTTTCTCTGTGTTTCTTTTCTGGGATGAGAGGGGCGGGCCCCTGAGCACCCACACGACTCTCAGCCAGGAGCCTGCCCTTTCTCCTCCCGCCCTCCTTTGTGGTACCGTCCGAAGGAACTTTTATTTCCCTTTTCTCCGGGGTCGGGGGACCCGAAACGAAGCTGTTTACCTACCTATTGGGTTGTGAGACTTTCCAGGGGAAAGCATTTCTGCTCCCTTGAGGCACTGCGGCCAAGTGGGCTTCCGGGTCCGTGTGTTCCGTGTCCCAGGAAGGAACATTGTAAGCAGCCATCGTGACCGGCCAAAGCGGTCGAATGGGTTGTTTTGGCATTGACTCGAGCCATAACCCTCAGTGTTTGAAACACACACACAAAAGTGAGAAGTCCTCATCTCAAGCACAATTTGCTCTGCCAGACAGAGCACGCCACGCAGCCAGGTGGTTTTCCTAGTGACTGTCGGGCCAAGCTACCAGAGCAGGCGATTCCACAGGTATACTGTCCCGATTTCCAAAGGAAAGCAGAGAGCCCTTCTCACTGGGGCGCAGCTGCCTAGTGGATAAAGCCCCAGGCACTGGTGCCCCTGAGGGCTGCCGGGACAGCCAGGTCTACGCCGGTGGCAGGCAGCTCTGGGCTTCAGTGCCCTGCCAGTGGGCCCTGCTTGGGAATACGTGCTCTTGCACGGGGTGGAGTCGGTTTCAGGTGGGACCTCCCTTCCACATGCCTCTTCTGTCCCTTTGGCTGAAGCTGAGCCTGGCACTGGGGCTTTGTGCCTGCGCAGGAGACTTGAATCTCTGGACAGGCCCTGTGCCGGCTGGGACCTGAGCCTCAGCGCAGCTGCAGGCCCTACACTCAGGTTGGTTGGACTGGCCCAGGTCAGCTAAGAGGGAGGAGAAGATGGTCGTCAGCACATCAGGAAGTCCTAGTGGCCACAGCTGCCAGCGGGAGAAGCGCCTCCAACAGCCCTGTGGGATGGAAGCCCCCTCTGGCTCCCGCTGCTGCCTCCGCCCTGCCCCCTCTTCTCGGGGCACGGAGCCGGCCCCTGGGGCCCAGCACTGAGTCTCCCACCGCCCCGGCCCGGCCCGGCCCGCCCTCTCCCTCCGCCCAGCCGAGACCCAGGTGCAGGCGCCCCAGCCCGCCAGGCCGGCCAGGACACCGCCGCCCCCGCACACAGGCGTCCCGCCCCGCACCCCCGCCCTGGGCAGACCCGCCCCGCCCCCGCCCCACCGCTGCCGCTCTGGAGACCGTGCCCAAGGCGGGAGGTGCCCGAGGCGGGGAGGGGGAAGACAGTTGTGATGAGGGGCCGATTTCTCCACTGGGGAGCTGTCCCCGGTGGTAGTGCCGGGACACATGCGGCCTTTACCCACCCTGCCGACACCCACCGAATTCCCTCGCGGGAGCGTGTCCCCTGCCAGGAAACCTCACGTGCCGGGGGAGCGGGGTTCCCAAATGTACACACCAAATGCACCAAAAGAGGCCACGGGGAGGAAAGGGGTCGCTGGCGTGGGAGGAGCCTGCTGGGTGGGGGCTGGGCTAGAAGAGAACCTCTGCTACGCTGTCCTGGACTGTTGCTCTCTCCTCTAGGAAGGATGAAAAGCAAAGAGGCAGAAGAACCTCCAGGAACAAGAAAGCGGCTCCGATGCGGAAACGCAGAGCCCAAACTACCACCGCTAGGGGCCGCTGTTGGCAAAGAAGTGTTCCTTCCTCCCACGCGCAGGAGGGCGGGGGGCTGGATTCCGAGGCAGGGGGAGGGGCAGGGCCCGTGGCAGAAGGGGCTGTGGGGGAGGGGTCCCCTGGGCCCGACCTGGGACTGATGTGCGACCCTTTCTCCTTCCGAGGGCTCACCTGGTCCAGGCCAAGGGTCTGATTTGGGCCAGGCTGCCCGGACACTCTGAAGAGGCCGGTTCCTCGCCAAGCAAAGTGCCCGAGGCCTTGTCAAGGGCGGGCCTACCTAGGGCCAGCATTGCCCTGCCGGTCTCTCCCACGGCAATGGTCGCAGACGTGCTGACTCCCATCGCCGTCACCTCCACCTTTTTGGGAGGCGAAAACCTGGCCTTTCCCACCGCCGCCCGGCCTGAGGGCTTCTGCCTTGGCTGCCTGCCAGGCCTGGAGGGGCCTGTCTCCCAGAGAGGAGAGGCTCAGAGTCTTCTTCCCCTTCCTTGCCAAGGGCCACTCTTTCTCTGTGTTTCTTTTCTGGGATGAGAGGGGCGGGCCCCTGAGCACCCACACGACTCTCAGCCAGGAGCCTGCCCTTTCTCCTCCCGCCCTCCTTTGTGGTACCGTCCGAAGGAACTTTTATTTCCCTTTTCTCCGGGGTCGGGGGACCCGAAACGAAGCTGTTTACCTACCTATTGGGTTGTGAGACTTTCCAGGGGAAAGCATTTCTGCTCCCTTGAGGCACTGCGGCCAAGTGGGCTTCCGGGTCCGTGTGTTCCGTGTCCCAGGAAGGAACATTGTAAGCAGCCATCGTGACCGGCCAAAGCGGTCGAATGGGTTGTTTTGGCATTGACTCGAGCCATAACCCTCAGTGTTTGAAACACACACACAAAAGTGAGAAGTCCTCATCTCAAGCACAATTTGCTCTGCCAGACAGAGCACGCCACGCAGCCAGGTGGTTTTCCTAGTGACTGTCGGGCCAAGCTACCAGAGCAGGCGATTCCACAGGTATACTGTCCCGATTTCCAAAGGAAAGCAGAGAGCCCTTCTCACTGGGGCGCAGCTGCCTAGTGGATAAAGCCCCAGGCACTGGTGCCCCTGAGGGCTGCCGGGACAGCCAGGTCTACGCCGGTGGCAGGCGGCTCTGGGCTTCAGTGCCCTGCCAGTGGGCCCTGCTTGGGAATACGTGCTCTTGCACGGGGTGGAGTCGGTTTCAGGTGGGACCTCCCTTCCACATGCCTCTTCTGTCCCTTTGGCTGAAGCTGAGCCTGGCACTGGGGCTTTGTGCCTGCGCAGGAGACTTGAATCTCTGGACAGGCCCTGTGCCGGCTGGGACCTGAGCCTCAGCGCAGCTGCAGGCCCTACACTCAGGTTGGTTGGACTGGCCCAGGTCAGCTAAGAGGGAGGAGAAGATGGTCGTCAGCACATCAGGAAGTCCTAGTGGCCACAGCTGCCAGCGGGAGAAGCGCCTCCAACAGCCCTGTGGGATGGAAGCCCCCTCTGGCTCCCGCTGCTGCCTCCGCCCTGCCCCCTCTTCTCGGGGCACGGAGCCGGCCCCTGGGGCCCAGCACTGAGTCTCCCACCGCCCCGGCCCGGCCCGGCCCGCCCTCTCCCTCCGCCCAGCCGAGACCCAGGTGCAGGCGCCCCAGCCCGCCAGGCCGGCCAGGACCCCGCCGCCCCCGCACACAGGCGTCCCGCCCCGCACCCCCGCCCTGGGCAGACCCGCCCCGCCCCCGCCCCACCGCTGCCGCTCTGGAGACCGTGCCCAAGGCGGGAGGTGCCCGAGGCGGGGAGGGGGAAGACAGTTGTGATGAGGGGCCGATTTCTCCACTGGGGAGCTGTCCCCGGTGGTAGTGCCGGGACACATGCGGCCTTTACCCACCCTGCCGACACCCACCGAATTGCCTCGCGGGAGCGTGTCCCCTGCCAGGAAACCTCACGTGCCGGGGGAGCGGGGTTCCCAAATGTACACACCAAATGCACCAAAAGAGGCCACGGGGAGGAAAGGGGTCGCTGGCGTGGGAGGAGCCTGCTGGGTGGGGGCTGGGCTAGAAGAGAACCTCTGCTACGCTGTCCTGGACTGTTGCTCTCTCCTCTAGGAAGGATGAAAAGCAAAGAGGCAGAAGAACCTCCAGGAACAAGAAAGCGGCTCCGATGCGGAAACGCAGAGCCCAAACTACCACCGCTAGGGGCCGCTGTTGGCAAAGAAGTGTTCCTTCCTCCCACGCGCAGGAGGGCGGGGGGCTGGATTCCGAGGCAGGGGGAGGGGCAGGGCCCGTGGCAGAAGGGGCTGTGGGGGAGGGGTCCCCTGGGCCCGACCTGGGACTGATGTGCGACCCTTTCTCCTTCCGAGGGCTCACCTGGTCCAGGCCAAGGGTCTGATTTGGGCCAGGCTGCCCGGACACTCTGAAGAGGCCGGTTCCTCGCCAAGCAAAGTGCCCGAGGCCTTGTCAAGGGCGGGCCTACCTAGGGCCAGCATTGCCCTGCCGGTCTCTCCCACGGCAATGGTCGCAGACGTGCTGACTCCCATCGCCGTCACCTCCACCTTTTTGGGAGGCGAAAACCTGGCCTTTCCCACCGCCGCCCGGCCTGAGGGCTTCTGCCTTGGCTGCCTGCCAGGCCTGGAGGGGCCTGTCTCCCAGAGAGGAGAGGCTCAGAGTCTTCTTCCCCTTCCTTGCCAAGGGCCACTCTTTCTCTGTGTTTCTTTTCTGGGATGAGAGGGGCGGGCCCCTGAGCACCCACACGACTCTCAGCCAGGAGCCTGCCCTTTCTCCTCCCGCCCTCCTTTGTGGTACCGTCCGAAGGAACTTTTATTTCCCTTTTCTCCGGGGTCGGGGGACCCGAAACGAAGCTGTTTACCTACCTATTGGGTTGTGAGACTTTCCAGGGGAAAGCATTTCTGCTCCCTTGAGGCACTGCGGCCAAGTGGGCTTCCGGGTCCGTGTGTTCCGTGTCCCAGGAAGGAACATTGTAAGCAGCCATCGTGACCGGCCAAAGCGGTCGAATGGGTTGTTTTGGCATTGACTCGAGCCATAACCCTCAGTGTTTGAAACACACACACAAAAGTGAGAAGTCCTCATCTCAAGCACAATTTGCTCTGCCAGACAGAGCACGCCACGCAGCCAGGTGGTTTTCCTAGTGACTGTCGGGCCAAGCTACCAGAGCAGGCGATTCCACAGGTATACTGTCCCGATTTCCAAAGGAAAGCAGAGAGCCCTTCTCACTGGGGCGCAGCTGCCTAGTGGATAAAGCCCCAGGCACTGGTGCCCCTGAGGGCTGCCGGGACAGCCAGGTCTACGCCGGTGGCAGGCGGCTCTGGGCTTCAGTGCCCTGCCAGTGGGCCCTGCTTGGGAATACGTGCTCTTGCACGGGGTGGAGTCGGTTTCAGGTGGGACCTCCCTTCCACATGCCTCTTCTGTCCCTTTGGCTGAAGCTGAGCCTGGCACTGGGGCTTTGTGCCTGCGCAGGAGACTTGAATCTCTGGACAGGCCCTGTGCCGGCTGGGACCTGAGCCTCAGCGCAGCTGCAGGCCCTACACTCAGGTTGGTTGGACTGGCCCAGGTCAGCTAAGAGGGAGGAGAAGATGGTCGTCAGCACATCAGGAAGTCCTAGTGGCCACAGCTGCCAGCGGGAGAAGCGCCTCCAACAGCCCTGTGGGATGGAAGCCCCCTCTGGCTCCCGCTGCTGCCTCCGCCCTGCCCCCTCTTCTCGGGGCACGGAGCCGGCCCCTGGGGCCCAGCACTGAGTCTCCCACCGCCCCGGCCCGGCCCGGCCCGCCCTCTCCCTCCGCCCAGCCGAGACCCAGGTGCAGGCGCCCCAGCCCGCCAGGCCGGCCAGGACCCCGCCGCCCCCGCACACAGGCGTCCCGCCCCGCACCCCCGCCCTGGGCAGACCCGCCCCGCCCCCGCCCCACCGCTGCCGCTCTGGAGACCGTGCCCAAGGCGGGAGGTGCCCGAGGCGGGGAGGGGGAAGACAGTTGTGATGAGGGGCCGATTTCTCCACTGGGGAGCTGTCCCCGGTGGTAGTGCCGGGACACATGCGGCCTTTACCCACCCTGCCGACACCCACCGAATTGCCTCGCGGGAGCGTGTCCCCTGCCAGGAAACCTCACGTGCCGGGGGAGCGGGGTTCCCAAATGTACACACCAAATGCACCAAAAGAGGCCACGGGGAGGAAAGGGGTCGCTGGCGTGGGAGGAGCCTGCTGGGTGGGGGCTGGGCTAGAAGAGAACCTCTGCTACGCTGTCCTGGACTGTTGCTCTCTCCTCTAGGAAGGATGAAAAGCAAAGAGGCAGAAGAACCTCCAGGAACAAGAAAGCGGCTCCGATGCGGAAACGCAGAGCCCAAACTACCACCGCTAGGGGCCGCTGTTGGCAAAGAAGTGTTCCTTCCTCCCACGCGCAGGAGGGCGGGGGGCTGGATTCCGAGGCAGGGGGAGGGGCAGGGCCCGTGGCAGAAGGGGCTGTGGGGGAGGGGTCCCCTGGGCCCGACCTGGGACTGATGTGCGACCCTTTCTCCTTCCGAGGGCTCACCTGGTCCAGGCCAAGGGTCTGATTTGGGCCAGGCTGCCCGGACACTCTGAAGAGGCCGGTTCCTCGCCAAGCAAAGTGCCCGAGGCCTTGTCAAGGGCGGGCCTACCTAGGGCCAGCATTGCCCTGCCGGTCTCTCCCACGGCAATGGTCGCAGACGTGCTGACTCCCATCGCCGTCACCTCCACCTTTTTGGGAGGCGAAAACCTGGCCTTTCCCACCGCCGCCCGGCCTGAGGGCTTCTGCCTTGGCTGCCTGCCAGGCCTGGAGGGGCCTGTCTCCCAGAGAGGAGAGGCTCAGAGTCTTCTTCCCCTTCCTTGCCAAGGGCCACTCTTTCTCTGTGTTTCTTTTCTGGGATGAGAGGGGCGGGCCCCTGAGCACCCACACGACTCTCAGCCAGGAGCCTGCCCTTTCTCCTCCCGCCCTCCTTTGTGGTACCGTCCGAAGGAACTTTTATTTCCCTTTTCTCCGGGGTCGGGGGACCCGAAACGAAGCTGTTTACCTACCTATTGGGTTGTGAGACTTTCCAGGGGAAAGCATTTCTGCTCCCTTGAGGCACTGCGGCCAAGTGGGCTTCCGGGTCCGTGTGTTCCGTGTCCCAGGAAGGAACATTGTAAGCAGCCATCGTGACCGGCCAAAGCGGTCGAATGGGTTGTTTTGGCATTGACTCGAGCCATAACCCTCAGTGTTTGAAACACACACACAAAAGTGAGAAGTCCTCATCTCAAGCACAATTTGCTCTGCCAGACAGAGCACGCCACGCAGCCAGGTGGTTTTCCTAGTGACTGTCGGGCCAAGCTACCAGAGCAGGCGATTCCACAGGTATACTGTCCCGATTTCCAAAGGAAAGCAGAGAGCCCTTCTCACTGGGGCGCAGCTGCCTAGTGGATAAAGCCCCAGGCACTGGTGCCCCTGAGGGCTGCCGGGACAGCCAGGTCTACGCCGGTGGCAGGCGGCTCTGGGCTTCAGTGCCCTGCCAGTGGGCCCTGCTTGGGAATACGTGCTCTTGCACGGGGTGGAGTCGGTTTCAGGTGGGACCTCCCTTCCACATGCCTCTTCTGTCCCTTTGGCTGAAGCTGAGCCTGGCACTGGGGCTTTGTGCCTGCGCAGGAGACTTGAATCTCTGGACAGGCCCTGTGCCGGCTGGGACCTGAGCCTCAGCGCAGCTGCAGGCCCTACACTCAGGTTGGTTGGACTGGCCCAGGTCAGCTAAGAGGGAGGAGAAGATGGTCGTCAGCACATCAGGAAGTCCTAGTGGCCACAGCTGCCAGCGGGAGAAGCGCCTCCAACAGCCCTGTGGGATGGAAGCCCCCTCTGGCTCCCGCTGCTGCCTCCGCCCTGCCCCCTCTTCTCGGGGCACGGAGCCGGCCCCTGGGGCCCAGCACTGAGTCTCCCACCGCCCCGGCCCGGCCCGGCCCGCCCTCTCCCTCCGCCCAGCCGAGACCCAGGTGCAGGCGCCCCAGCCCGCCAGGCCGGCCAGGACCCCGCCGCCCCCGCACACAGGCGTCCCGCCCCGCACCCCCGCCCTGGGCAGACCCGCCCCGCCCCCGCCCCACCGCTGCCGCTCTGGAGACCGTGCCCAAGGCGGGAGGTGCCCGAGGCGGGGAGGGGGAAGACAGTTGTGATGAGGGGCCGATTTCTCCACTGGGGAGCTGTCCCCGGTGGTAGTGCCGGGACACACGCGGCCTTTACCCACCCTGCCGACACCCACCGAATTGCCTCGCGGGAGCGTGTCCCCTGCCAGGAAACCTCACGTGCCGGGGGAGCGGGGTTCCCAAATGTACACACCAAATGCACCAAAAGAGGCCACGGGGAGGAAAGGGGTCGCTGGCGTGGGAGGAGCCTGCTGGGTGGGGGCTGGGCTAGAAGAGAACCTCTGCTACGCTGTCCTGGACTGTTGCTCTCTCCTCTAGGAAGGATGAAAAGCAAAGAGGCAGAACAACCTCCAGGAACAAGAAAGCGGCTCCGATGCGGAAACGCAGAGCCCAAACTACCACCGCTAGGGGCCGCTGTTGGCAAAGAAGTGTTCCTTCCTCCCACGCGCAGGAGGGCGGGGGGCTGGATTCCGAGGCAGGGGGAGGGGCAGGGCCCGTGGCAGAAGGGGCTGTGGGGGAGGGGTCCCCTGGGCCCGACCTGGGACTGATGTGCGACCCTTTCTCCTTCCGAGGGCTCACCTGGTCCAGGCCAAGGGTCTGATTTGGGCCAGGCTGCCCGGACACTCTGAAGAGGCCGGTTCCTCGCCAAGCAAAGTGCCCGAGGCCTTGTCAAGGGCGGGCCTACCTAGGGCCAGCATTGCCCTGCCGGTCTCTCCCACGGCAATGGTCGCAGACGTGCTGACTCCCATCGCCGTCACCTCCACCTTTTTGGGAGGCGAAAACCTGGCCTTTCCCACCGCCGCCCGGCCTGAGGGCTTCTGCCTTGGCTGCCTGCCAGGCCTGGAGGGGCCTGTCTCCCAGAGAGGAGAGGCTCAGAGTCTTCTTCCCCTTCCTTGCCAAGGGCCACTCTTTCTCTGTGTTTCTTTTCTGGGATGAGAGGGGCGGGCCCCTGAGCACGCACACGACTCTCAGCCAGGAGCCTGCCCTTTCTCCTCCTGCCCTCCTTTGTGGTACCGTCCGAAGGAACTTTTATTTCCCTTTTCTCCGGGGTCGGGGGACCCGAAACGAAGCTGTTTACCTACCTATTGGGTTGTGAGACTTTCCAGGGGAAAGCATTTCTGCTCCCTTGAGGCACTGCGGCCAAGTGGGCTTCCGGGTCCGTGTGTTCCGTGTCCCAGGAAGGAACATTGTAAGCAGCCATCGTGACCGGCCAAAGCGGTCGAATGGGTTGTTTTGGCATTGACTCGAGCCATAACCCTCAGTGTTTGAAACACACACACAAAAGTGAGAAGTCCTCATCTCAAGCACAATTTGCTCTGCCAGACAGAGCACGCCACGCAGCCAGGTGGTTTTCCTAGTGACTGTCGGGCCAAGCTACCAGAGCAGGCGATTCCACAGGTATACTGTCCCGATTTCCAAAGGAAAGCAGAGAGCCCTTCTCACTGGGGCGCAGCTGCCTAGTGGATAAAGCCCCAGGCACTGGTGCCCCTGAGGGCTGCCGGGACAGCCAGGTCTACGCCGGTGGCAGGCGGCTCTGGGCTTCAGTGCCCTGCCAGTGGGCCCTGCTTGGGAATACGTGCTCTTGCACGGGGTGGAGTCGGTTTCAGGTGGGACCTCCCTTCCACATGCCTCTTCTGTCCCTTTGGCTGAAGCTGAGCCTGGCACTGGGGCTTTGTGCCTGCGCAGGAGACTTGAATCTCTGGACAGGCCCTGTGCCGGCTGGGACCTGAGCCTCAGCGCAGCTGCAGGCGCTACACTCAGGTTGGTTGGACTGGCCCAGGTCAGCTAAGAGGGAGGAGAAGATGGTCGTCAGCACATCAGGAAGTCCTAGTGGCCACAGCTGCCAGCGGGAGAAGCGCCTCCAACAGCCCTGTGGGATGGAAGCCCCCTCTGGCTCCCGCTGCTGCCTCCGCCCTGCCCCCTCTTCTCGGGGCACGGAGCCGGCCCCTGGGGCCCAGCACTGAGTCTCCCACCGCCCCGGCCCGGCCCGTCTCGCCCTCTCCCTCCGCCCAGCCGAGACCCAGGTGCAGGCGCCCCAGCCCGCCAGGCCGGCCAGGACCCCCGCCGCCCCCGCACACAGGCGTCCCGCCCCGCACCCCCGCCCTGGGCAGACCCGCCCCGCCCCCGCCCCACCGCTGCCGCTCTGGAGACCGTGCCCAAGGCGGGAGGTGCCCGAGGCGGGGAGGGGGAAGACAGTTGTGATGAGGGGCCGATTTCTCCACTGGGGAGCTGTCCCCGGTGGTAGTGCCGGGACACACGCGGCCTTTACCCACCCTGCCGACACCCACCGAATTGCCTCGCGGGAGCGTGTCCCCTGCCAGGAAACCTCACGTGCCGGGGGAGCGGGGTTCCCAAATGTACACACCAAATGCACCAAAAGAGGCCACGGGGAGGAAAGGGGTCGCTGGCGTGGGAGGAGCCTGCTGGGTGGGGGCTGGGCTAGAAGAGAACCTCTGCTACGCTGTCCTGGACTGTTGCTCTCTCCTCTAGGAAGGATGAAAAGCAAAGAGGCAGAACAACCTCCAGGAACAAGAAAGCGGCTCCGATGCGGAAACGCAGAGCCCAAACTACCACCGCTAGGGGCCGCTGTTGGCAAAGAAGTGTTCCTTCCTCCCACGCGCAGGAGGGCGGGGGCTGGATTCCGAGGCAGGGGGAGGGGCAGGGCCCGTGGCAGAAGGGGCTGTGGGGGAGGGGTCCCCTGGGCCCGACCTGGGACTGATGTGCGACCCTTTCTCCTTCCGAGGGCTCACCTGGTCCAGGCCAAGGGTCTGATTTGGGCCAGGCTGCCCGGACACTCTGAAGAGGCCGGTTCCTCGCCAAGCAAAGTGCCCGAGGCCTTGTCAAGGGCGGGCCTACCTAGGGCCAGCATTGCCCTGCCGGTCTCTCCCACGGCAATGGTCGCAGACGTGCTGACTCCCATCGCCGTCACCTCCACCTTTTTGGGAGGCGAAAACCTGGCCTTTCCCACCGCCGCCCGGCCTGAGGGCTTCTGCCTTGGCTGCCTGCCAGGCCTGGAGGGGCCTGTCTCCCAGAGAGGAGAGGCTCAGAGTCTTCTTCCCCTTCCTTGCCAAGGGCCACTCTTTCTCTGTGTTTCTTTTCTGGGATGAGAGGGGCGGGCCCCTGAGCACCCACACGACTCTCAGCCAGGAGCCTGCCCTTTCTCCTCCCGCCCTCCTTTGTGGTACCGTCCGAAGGAACTTTTATTTCCCTTTTCTCCGGGGTCGGGGGACCCGAAACGAAGCTGTTTACCTACCTATTGGGTTGTGAGACTTTCCAGGGGAAAGCATTTCTGCTCCCTTGAGGCACTGCGGCCAAGTGGGCTTCCGGGTCCGTGTGTTCCGTGTCCCAGGAAGGAACATTGTAAGCAGCCATCGTGACCGGCCAAAGCGGTCGAATGGGTTGTTTTGGCATTGACTCGAGCCATAACCCTCAGTGTTTGAAACACACACACAAAAGTGAGAAGTCCTCATCTCAAGCACAATTTGCTCTGCCAGACAGAGCACGCCACGCAGCCAGGTGGTTTTCCTAGTGACTGTCGGGCCAAGCTACCAGAGCAGGCGATTCCACAGGTATACTGTCCCGATTTCCAAAGGAAAGCAGAGAGCCCTTCTCACTGGGGCGCAGCTGCCTAGTGGATAAAGCCCCAGGCACTGGTGCCCCTGAGGGCTGCCGGGACAGCCAGGTCTACGCCGGTGGCAGGCGGCTCTGGGCTTCAGTGCCCTGCCAGTGGGCCCTGCTTGGGAATACGTGCTCTTGCACGGGGTGGAGTCGGTTTCAGGTGGGACCTCCCTTCCACATGCCTCTTCTGTCCCTTTGGCTGAAGCTGAGCCTGGCACTGGGGCTTTGTGCCTGCGCAGGAGACTTGAATCTCTGGACAGGCCCTGTGCCGGCTGGGACCTGAGCCTCAGCGCAGCTGCAGGCCCTACACTCAGGTTGGTTGGACTGGCCCAGGTCAGCTAAGAGGGAGGAGAAGATGGTCGTCAGCACATCAGGAAGTCCTAGTGGCCACAGCTGCCAGCGGGAGAAGCGCCTCCAACAGCCCTGTGGGATGGAAGCCCCCTCTGGCTCCCGCTGCTGCCTCCGCCCTGCCCCCTCTTCTCGGGGCACGGAGCCGGCCCCTGGGGCCCAGCACTGAGTCTCCCACCGCCCCGGCCCGGCCCGTCTCGCCCTCTCCCTCCGCCCAGCCGAGACCCAGGTGCAGGCGCCCCAGCCCGCCAGGCCGGCCAGGACCCCGCCGCCCCCGCACACAGGCGTCCCGCCCCGCACCCCCGCCCTGGGCAGACCCGCCCCGCCCCCGCCCCACCGCTGCCGCTCTGGAGACCGTGCCCAAGGCGGGAGGTGCCCGAGGCGGGGAGGGGGAAGACAGTTGTGATGAGGGGCCGATTTCTCCACTGGGGAGCTGTCCCCGGTGGTAGTGCCGGGACACACGCGGCCTTTACCCACCCTGCCGACACCCACCGAATTGCCTCGCGGGAGCGTGTCCCCTGCCAGGAAACCTCACGTGCCGGGGGAGCGGGGTTCCCAAATGTACACACCAAATGCACCAAAAGAGGCCACGGGGAGGAAAGGGGTCGCTGGCGTGGGAGGAGCCTGCTGGGTGGGGGCTGGGCTAGAAGAGAACCTCTGCTACGCTGTCCTGGACTGTTGCTCTCTCCTCTAGGAAGGATGAAAAGCAAAGAGGCAGAACAACCTCCAGGAACAAGAAAGCGGCTCCGATGCGGAAACGCAGAGCCCAAACTACCACCGCTAGGGGCCGCTGTTGGCAAAGAAGTGTTCCTTCCTCCCACGCGCAGGAGGGCGGGGGCTGGATTCCGAGGCAGGGGGAGGGGCAGGGCCCGTGGCAGAAGGGGCTGTGGGGGAGGGGTCCCCTGGGCCCGACCTGGGACTGATGTGCGACCCTTTCTCCTTCCGAGGGCTCACCTGGTCCAGGCCAAGGGTCTGATTTGGGCCAGGCTGCCCGGACACTCTGAAGAGGCCGGTTCCTCGCCAAGCAAAGTGCCCGAGGCCTTGTCAAGGGCGGGCCTACCTAGGGCCAGCATTGCCCTGCCGGTCTCTCCCACGGCAATGGTCGCAGACGTGCTGACTCCCATCGCCGTCACCTCCACCTTTTTGGGAGGCGAAAACCTGGCCTTTCCCACCGCCGCCCGGCCTGAGGGCTTCTGCCTTGGCTGCCTGCCAGGCCTGGAGGGGCCTGTCTCCCAGAGAGGAGAGGCTCAGAGTCTTCTTCCCCTTCCTTGCCAAGGGCCACTCTTTCTCTGTGTTTCTTTTCTGGGATGAGAGGGGCGGGCCCCTGAGCACCCACACGACTCTCAGCCAGGAGCCTGCCCTTTCTCCTCCCGCCCTCCTTTGTGGTACCGTCCGAAGGAACTTTTATTTCCCTTTTCTCCGGGGTCGGGGGACCCGAAACGAAGCTGTTTACCTACCTATTGGGTTGTGAGACTTTCCAGGGGAAAGCATTTCTGCTCCCTTGAGGCACTGCGGCCAAGTGGGCTTCCGGGTCCGTGTGTTCCGTGTCCCAGGAAGGAACATTGTAAGCAGCCATCGTGACCGGCCAAAGCGGTCGAATGGGTTGTTTTGGCATTGACTCGAGCCATAACCCTCAGTGTTTGAAACACACACACAAAAGTGAGAAGTCCTCATCTCAAGCACAATTTGCTCTGCCAGACAGAGCACGCCACGCAGCCAGGTGGTTTTCCTAGTGACTGTCGGGCCAAGCTACCAGAGCAGGCGATTCCACAGGTATACTGTCCCGATTTCCAAAGGAAAGCAGAGAGCCCTTCTCACTGGGGCGCAGCTGCCTAGTGGATAAAGCCCCAGGCACTGGTGCCCCTGAGGGCTGCCGGGACAGCCAGGTCTACGCCGGTGGCAGGCGGCTCTGGGCTTCAGTGCCCTGCCAGTGGGCCCTGCTTGGGAATACGTGCTCTTGCACGGGGTGGAGTCGGTTTCAGGTGGGACCTCCCTTCCACATGCCTCTTCTGTCCCTTTGGCTGAAGCTGAGCCTGGCACTGGGGCTTTGTGCCTGCGCAGGAGACTTGAATCTCTGGACAGGCCCTGTGCCGGCTGGGACCTGAGCCTCAGCGCAGCTGCAGGCCCTACACTCAGGTTGGTTGGACTGGCCCAGGTCAGCTAAGAGGGAGGAGAAGATGGTCGTCAGCACATCAGGAAGTCCTAGTGGCCACAGCTGCCAGCGGGAGAAGCGCCTCCAACAGCCCTGTGGGATGGAAGCCCCCTCTGGCTCCCGCTGCTGCCTCCGCCCTGCCCCCTCTTCTCGGGGCACGGAGCCGGCCCCTGGGGCCCAGCACTGAGTCTCCCACCGCCCCGGCCCGGCCCGGCCCGCCCTCTCCCTCCGCCCAGCCGAGACCCAGGTGCAGGCGCCCCAGCCCGCCAGGCCGGCCAGGACCCCCGCCGCCCCCGCACACAGGCGTCCCGCCCCGCACCCCCGCCCTGGGCAGACCCGCCCCGCCCCCGCCCCACCGCTGCCGCTCTGGAGACCGTGCCCAAGGCGGGAGGTGCCCGAGGCGGGGAGGGGGAAGACAGTTGTGATGAGGGGCCGATTTCTCCACTGGGGAGCTGTCCCCGGTGGTAGTGCCGGGACACATGCGGCCTTTACCCACCCTGCCGACACCCACCGAATTCCCTCGCGGGAGCGTGTCCCCTGCCAGGAAACCTCACGTGCCGGGGGAGCGGGGTTCCCAAATGTACACACCAAATGCACCAAAAGAGGCCACGGGGAGGAAAGGGGTCGCTGGCGTGGGAGGAGCCTGCTGGGTGGGGGCTGGGCTAGAAGAGAACCTCTGCTACGCTGTCCTGGACTGTTGCTCTCTCCTCTAGGAAGGATGAAAAGCAAAGAGGCAGAAGAACCTCCAGGAACGAGAAAGCGGCTCCGATGCGGAAACGCAGAGCCCAAACTACCACCGCTAGGGGCCGCTGTTGGCAAAGAAGTGTTCCTTCCTCCCACGCGCAGGAGGGCGGGGGGCTGGATTCCGAGGCAGGGGGAGGGGCAGGGCCCGTGGCAGAAGGGGCTGTGGGGGAGGGGTCCCCTGGGCCCGACCTGGGACTGATGTGCGACCCTTTCTCCTTCCGAGGGCTCACCTGGTCCAGGCCAAGGGTCTGATTTGGGCCAGGCTGCCCGGACACTCTGAGGAGGCCGGTTCCTCGCCAAGCAAAGTGCCCGAGGCCTTGTCAAGGGCGGGCCTACCTAGGGCCAGCATTGCCCTGCCAGTCTCTCCCACGGCAATGGTCGCAGACGTGCTGACTCCCATCGCCGTCACCTCCACCTTTTTGGGAGGCGAAAACCTGGCCTTTCCCACCGCCGCCCGGCCTGAGGGCTTCTGCCTTGGCTGCCTGCCAGGCCTGGAGGGGCCTGTCTCCCAGAGAGGAGAGGCTCAGAGTCTTCTTCCCCTTCCTTGCCAAGGGCCACTCTTTCTCTGTGTTTCTTTTCTGGGATGAGAGGGGCGGGCCCCTGAGCACCCACACGACTCTCAGCCAGGAGCCTGCCCTTTCTCCTCCCGCCCTCCTTTGTGGTACCGTCCGAAGGAACTTTTATTTCCCTTTTCTCCGGGGTCGGGGGACCCGAAACGAAGCTGTTTACCTACCTATTGGGTTGTGAGACTTTCCAGGGGAAAGCATTTCTGCTCCCTTGAGGCACTGCGGCCAAGTGGGCTTCCGGGTCCGTGTGTTCCGTGTCCCAGGAAGGAACATTGTAAGCAGCCATCGTGACCGGCCAAAGCGGTCGAATGGGTTGTTTTGGCATTGACTCGAGCCATAACCCTCAGTGTTTGAAACACACACACAAAAGTGAGAAGTCCTCATCTCAAGCACAATTTGCTCTGCCAGACAGAGCACGCCACGCAGCCAGGTGGTTTTCCTAGTGACTGTCGGGCCAAGCTACCAGAGCAGGCGATTCCACAGGTATACTGTCCCGATTTCCAAAGGAAAGCAGAGAGCCCTTCTCAGTAGTGGATAAAGCCCCAGGCACTGGTGCCCCTGAGGGCTGCCGGGACAGCCAGGTCTACGCCGGTGGCAGGCGGCTCTGGGCTTCAGTGCCCTGCCAGTGGGCCCTGCTTGGGAATACGTGCTCTTGCACGGGGTGGAGTCGGTTTCAGGTGGGACCTCCCTTCCACATGCCTCTTCTGTCCCTTTGGCTGAAGCTGAGCCTGGCACTGGGGCTTTGTGCCTGCGCAGGAGACTTGAATCTCTGGACAGGCCCTGTGCCGGCTGGGACCTGAGCCTCAGCGCAGCTGCAGGCCCTACACTCAGGTTGGTTGGACTGGCCCAGGTCAGCTAAGAGGGAGGAGAAGATGGTCGTCAGCACATCAGGAAGTCCTAGTGGCCACAGCTGCCAGCGGGAGAAGCGCCTCCAACAGCCCTGTGGGATGGAAGCCCCCTCTGGCTCCCGCTGCTGCCTCCGCCCTGCCCCCTCTTCTCGGGGCACGGAGCCGGCCCCTGGGGCCCAGCACTGAGTCTCCCACCGCCCCGGCCCGGCCCGGCCCGCCCTCTCCCTCCGCCCAGCCGAGACCCAGGTGCAGGCGCCCCAGCCCGCCAGGCCGGCCAGGACCCCCGCCGCCCCCGCACACAGGCGTCCCGCCCCGCACCCCCGCCCTGGGCAGACCCGCCCCGCCCCCGCCCCACCGCTGCCGCTCTGGAGACCGTGCCCAAGGCGGGAGGTGCCCGAGGCGGGGAGGGGGAAGACAGTTGTGATGAGGGGCCGATTTCTCCACTGGGGAGCTGTCCCCGGTGGTAGTGCCGGGACACATGCGGCCTTTACCCACCCTGCCGACACCCACCGAATTGCCTCGCGGGAGCGTGTCCCCTGCCAGGAAACCTCACGTGCCGGGGGAGCGGGGTTCCCAAATGTACACACCAAATGCACCAAAAGAGGCCACGGGGAGGAAAGGGGTCGCTGGCGTGGGAGGAGCCTGCTGGGTGGGGGCTGGGCTAGAAGAGAACCTCTGCTACGCTGTCCTGGACTGTTGCTCTCTCCTCTAGGAAGGATGAAAAGCAAAGAGGCAGAAGAACCTCCAGGAACGAGAAAGCGGCTCCGATGCGGAAACGCAGAGCCCAAACTACCACCGCTAGGGGCCGCTGTTGGCAAAGAAGTGTTCCTTCCTCCCACGCGCAGGAGGGCGGGGGGCTGGATTCCGAGGCAGGGGGAGGGGCAGGGCCCGTGGCAGAAGGGGCTGTGGGGGAGGGGTCCCCTGGGCCCGACCTGGGACTGATGTGCGACCCTTTCTCCTTCCGAGGGCTCACCTGGTCCAGGCCAAGGGTCTGATTTGGGCCAGGCTGCCCGGACACTCTGAAGAGGCCGGTTCCTCGCCAAGCAAAGTGCCCGAGGCCTTGTCAAGGGCGGGCCTACCTAGGGCCAGCATTGCCCTGCCGGTCTCTCCCACGGCAATGGTCGCAGACGTGCTGACTCCCATCGCCGTCACCTCCACCTTTTTGGGAGGCGAAAACCTGGCCTTTCCCACCGCCGCCCGGCCTGAGGGCTTCTGCCTTGGCTGCCTGCCAGGCCTGGAGGGGCCTGTCTCCCAGAGAGGAGAGGCTCAGAGTCTTCTTCCCCTTCCTTGCCAAGGGCCACTCTTTCTCTGTGTTTCTTTTCTGGGATGAGAGGGGCGGGCCCCTGAGCACCCACACGACTCTCAGCCAGGAGCCTGCCCTTTCTCCTCCCGCCCTCCTTTGTGGTACCGTCCGAAGGAACTTTTATTTCCCTTTTCTCCGGGGTCGGGGGACCCGAAACGAAGCTGTTTACCTACCTATTGGGTTGTGAGACTTTCCAGGGGAAAGCATTTCTGCTCCCTTGAGGCACTGCGGCCAAGTGGGCTTCCGGGTCCGTGTGTTCCGTGTCCCAGGAAGGAACATTGTAAGCAGCCATCGTGACCGGCCAAAGCGGTCGAATGGGTTGTTTTGGCATTGACTCGAGCCATAACCCTCAGTGTTTGAAACACACACACAAAAGTGAGAAGTCCTCATCTCAAGCACAATTTGCTCTGCCAGACAGAGCACGCCACGCAGCCAGGTGGTTTTCCTAGTGACTGTCGGGCCAAGCTACCAGAGCAGGCGATTCCACAGGTATACTGTCCCGATTTCCAAAGGAAAGCAGAGAGCCCTTCTCACTAGTGGATAAAGCCCCAGGCACTGGTGCCCCTGAGGGCTGCCGGGACAGCCAGGTCTACGCCGGTGGCAGGCGGCTCTGGGCTTCAGTGCCCTGCCAGTGGGCCCTGCTTGGGAATACGTGCTCTTGCACGGGGTGGAGTCGGTTTCAGGTGGGACCTCCCTTCCACATGCCTCTTCTGTCCCTTTGGCTGAAGCTGAGCCTGGCACTGGGGCTTTGTGCCTGCGCAGGAGACTTGAATCTCTGGACAGGCCCTGTGCCGGCTGGGACCTGAGCCTCAGCGCAGCTGCAGGCCCTACACTCAGGTTGGTTGGACTGGCCCAGGTCAGCTAAGAGGGAGGAGAAGATGGTCGTCAGCACATCAGGAAGTCCTAGTGGCCACAGCTGCCAGCGGGAGAAGCGCCTCCAACAGCCCTGTGGGATGGAAGCCCCCTCTGGCTCCCGCTGCTGCCTCCGCCCTGCCCCCTCTTCTCGGGGCACGGAGCCGGCCCCTGGGGCCCAGCACTGAGTCTCCCACCGCCCCGGCCCGGCCCGGCCCGCCCTCTCCCTCCGCCCAGCCGAGACCCAGGTGCAGGCGCCCCAGCCCGCCAGGCCGGCCAGGACCCCGCCGCCCCCCGCACACAGGCGTCCCGCCCCGCACCCCCGCCCTGGGCAGACCCGCCCCGCCCCCGCCCCACCGCTGCCGCTCTGGAGACCGTGCCCAAGGCGGGAGGTGCCCGAGGCGGGGAGGGGGAAGACAGTTGTGATGAGGGGCCGATTTCTCCACTGGGGAGCTGTCCCCGGTGGTAGTGCCGGGACACATGCGGCCTTTACCCACCCTGCCGACACCCACCGAATTGCCTCGCGGGAGCGTGTCCCCTGCCAGGAAACCTCACGTGCCGGGGGAGCGGGGTTCCCAAATGTACACACCAAATGCACCAAAAGAGGCCACGGGGAGGAAAGGGGTCGCTGGCGTGGGAGGAGCCTGCTGGGTGGGGGCTGGGCTAGAAGAGAACCTCTGCTACGCTGTCCTGGACTGTTGCTCTCTCCTCTAGGAAGGATGAAAAGCAAAGAGGCAGAAGAACCTCCAGGAACGAGAAAGCGGCTCCGATGCGGAAACGCAGAGCCCAAACTACCACCGCTAGGGGCCGCTGTTGGCAAAGAAGTGTTCCTTCCTCCCACGCGCAGGAGGGCGGGGGGCTGGATTCCGAGGCAGGGGGAGGGGCAGGGCCCGTGGCAGAAGGGGCTGTGGGGGAGGGGTCCCCTGGGCCCGACCTGGGACTGATGTGCGACCCTTTCTCCTTCCGAGGGCTCACCTGGTCCAGGCCAAGGGTCTGATTTGGGCCAGGCTGCCCGGACACTCTGAGGAGGCCGGTTCCTCGCCAAGCAAAGTGCCCGAGGCCTTGTCAAGGGCGGGCCTACCTAGGGCCAGCATTGCCCTGCCGGTCTCTCCCACGGCAATGGTCGCAGACGTGCTGACTCCCATCGCCGTCACCTCCACCTTTTTGGGAGGCGAAAACCTGGCCTTTCCCACCGCCGCCCGGCCTGAGGGCTTCTGCCTTGGCTGCCTGCCAGGCCTGGAGGGGCCTGTCTCCCAGAGAGGAGAGGCTCAGAGTCTTCTTCCCCTTCCTTGCCAAGGGCCACTCTTTCTCTGTGTTTCTTTTCTGGGATGAGAGGGGCGGGCCCCTGAGCACCCACACGACTCTCAGCCAGGAGCCTGCCCTTTCTCCTCCCGCCCTCCTTTGTGGTACCGTCCGAAGGAACTTTTATTTCCCTTTTCTCCGGGGTCGGGGGACCCGAAACGAAGCTGTTTACCTACCTATTGGGTTGTGAGACTTTCCAGGGGAAAGCATTTCTGCTCCCTTGAGGCACTGCGGCCAAGTGGGCTTCCGGGTCCGTGTGTTCCGTGTCCCAGGAAGGAACATTGTAAGCAGCCATCGTGACCGGCCAAAGCGGTCGAATGGGTTGTTTTGGCATTGACTCGAGCCATAACCCTCAGTGTTTGAAACACACACACAAAAGTGAGAAGTCCTCATCTCAAGCACAATTTGCTCTGCCAGACAGAGCACGCCACGCAGCCAGGTGGTTTTCCTAGTGACTGTCGGGCCAAGCTACCAGAGCAGGCGATTCCACAGGTATACTGTCCCGATTTCCAAAGGAAAGCAGAGAGCCCTTCTCAGTAGTGGATAAAGCCCCAGGCACTGGTGCCCCTGAGGGCTGCCGGGACAGCCAGGTCTACGCCGGTGGCAGGCGGCTCTGGGCTTCAGTGCCCTGCCAGTGGGCCCTGCTTGGGAATACGTGCTCTTGCACGGGGTGGAGTCGGTTTCAGGTGGGACCTCCCTTCCACATGCCTCTTCTGTCCCTTTGGCTGAAGCTGAGCCTGGCACTGGGGCTTTGTGCCTGCGCAGGAGACTTGAATCTCTGGACAGGCCCTGTGCCGGCTGGGACCTGAGCCTCAGCGCAGCTGCAGGCCCTACACTCAGGTTGGTTGGACTGGCCCAGGTCAGCTAAGAGGGAGGAGAAGATGGTCGTCAGCACATCAGGAAGTCCTAGTGGCCACAGCTGCCAGCGGGAGAAGCGCCTCCAACAGCCCTGTGGGATGGAAGCCCCCTCTGGCTCCCGCTGCTGCCTCCGCCCTGCCCCCTCTTCTCGGGGCACGGAGCCGGCCCCTGGGGCCCAGCACTGAGTCTCCCACCGCCCCGGCCCGGCCCGGCCCGCCCTCTCCCTCCGCCCAGCCGAGACCCAGGTGCAGGCGCCCCAGCCCGCCAGGCCGGCCAGGACCCCGCCGCCCCCGCACACAGGCGTCCCGCCCCGCACCCCCGCCCTGGGCAGACCCGCCCCGCCCCCGCCCCACCGCTGCCGCTCTGGAGACCGTGCCCAAGGCGGGAGGTGCCCGAGGCGGGGAGGGGGAAGACAGTTGTGATGAGGGGCCGATTTCTCCACTGGGGAGCTGTCCCCGGTGGTAGTGCCGGGACACATGCGGCCTTTACCCACCCTGCCGACACCCACCGAATTGCCTCGCGGGAGCGTGTCCCCTGCCAGGAAACCTCACGTGCCGGGGGAGCGGGGTTCCCAAATGTACACACCAAATGCACCAAAAGAGGCCACGGGGAGGAAAGGGGTCGCTGGCGTGGGAGGAGCCTGCTGGGTGGGGGCTGGGCTAGAAGAGAACCTCTGCTACGCTGTCCTGGACTGTTGCTCTCTCCTCTAGGAAGGATGAAAAGCAAAGAGGCAGAAGAACCTCCAGGAACGAGAAAGCGGCTCCGATGCGGAAACGCAGAGCCCAAACTACCACCGCTAGGGGCCGCTGTTGGCAAAGAAGTGTTCCTTCCTCCCACGCGCAGGAGGGCGGGGGGCTGGATTCCGAGGCAGGGGGAGGGGCAGGGCCCGTGGCAGAAGGGGCTGTGGGGGAGGGGTCCCCTGGGCCCGACCTGGGACTGATGTGCGACCCTTTCTCCTTCCGAGGGCTCACCTGGTCCAGGCCAAGGGTCTGATTTGGGCCAGGCTGCCCGGACACTCTGAAGAGGCCGGTTCCTCGCCAAGCAAAGTGCCCGAGGCCTTGTCAAGGGCGGGCCTACCTAGGGCCAGCATTGCCCTGCCGGTCTCTCCCACGGCAATGGTCGCAGACGTGCTGACTCCCATCGCCGTCACCTCCACCTTTTTGGGAGGCGAAAACCTGGCCTTTCCCACCGCCGCCCGGCCTGAGGGCTTCTGCCTTGGCTGCCTGCCAGGCCTGGAGGGGCCTGTCTCCCAGAGAGGAGAGGCTCAGAGTCTTCTTCCCCTTCCTTGCCAAGGGCCACTCTTTCTCTGTGTTTCTTTTCTGGGATGAGAGGGGCGGGCCCCTGAGCACCCACACGACTCTCAGCCAGGAGCCTGCCCTTTCTCCTCCCGCCCTCCTTTGTGGTACCGTCCGAAGGAACTTTTATTTCCCTTTTCTCCGGGGTCGGGGGACCCGAAACGAAGCTGTTTACCTACCTATTGGGTTGTGAGACTTTCCAGGGGAAAGCATTTCTGCTCCCTTGAGGCACTGCGGCCAAGTGGGCTTCCGGGTCCGTGTGTTCCGTGTCCCAGGAAGGAACATTGTAAGCAGCCATCGTGACCGGCCAAAGCGGTCGAATGGGTTGTTTTGGCATTGACTCGAGCCATAACCCTCAGTGTTTGAAACACACACACAAAAGTGAGAAGTCCTCATCTCAAGCACAATTTGCTCTGCCAGACAGAGCACGCCACGCAGCCAGGTGGTTTTCCTAGTGACTGTCGGGCCAAGCTACCAGAGCAGGCGATTCCACAGGTATACTGTCCCGATTTCCAAAGGAAAGCAGAGAGCCCTTCTCACTAGTGGATAAAGCCCCAGGCACTGGTGCCCCTGAGGGCTGCCGGGACAGCCAGGTCTACGCCGGTGGCAGGCGGCTCTGGGCTTCAGTGCCCTGCCAGTGGGCCCTGCTTGGGAATACGTGCTCTTGCACGGGGTGGAGTCGGTTTCAGGTGGGACCTCCCTTCCACATGCCTCTTCTGTCCCTTTGGCTGAAGCTGAGCCTGGCACTGGGGCTTTGTGCCTGCGCAGGAGACTTGAATCTCTGGACAGGCCCTGTGCCGGCTGGGACCTGAGCCTCAGCGCAGCTGCAGGCCCTACACTCAGGTTGGTTGGACTGGCCCAGGTCAGCTAAGAGGGAGGAGAAGATGGTCGTCAGCACATCAGGAAGTCCTAGTGGCCACAGCTGCCAGCGGGAGAAGCGCCTCCAACAGCCCTGTGGGATGGAAGCCCCCTCTGGCTCCCGCTGCTGCCTCCGCCCTGCCCCCTCTTCTCGGGGCACGGAGCCGGCCCCTGGGGCCCAGCACTGAGTCTCCCACCGCCCCGGCCCGGCCCGGCCCGCCCTCTCCCTCCGCCCAGCCGAGACCCAGGTGCAGGCGCCCCAGCCCGCCAGGCCGGCCAGGACCCCGCCGCCCCCGCACACAGGCGTCCCGCCCCGCACCCCCGCCCTGGGCAGACCCGCCCCGCCCCCGCCCCACCGCTGCCGCTCTGGAGACCGTGCCCAAGGCGGGAGGTGCCCGAGGCGGGGAGGGGGAAGACAGTTGTGATGAGGGGCCGATTTCTCCACTGGGGAGCTGTCCCCGGTGGTAGTGCCGGGACACATGCGGCCTTTACCCACCCTGCCGACACCCACCGAATTGCCTCGCGGGAGCGTGTCCCCTGCCAGGAAACCTCACGTGCCGGGGGAGCGGGGTTCCCAAATGTACACACCAAATGCACCAAAAGAGGCCACGGGGAGGAAAGGGGTCGCTGGCGTGGGAGGAGCCTGCTGGGTGGGGGCTGGGCTAGAAGAGAACCTCTGCTACGCTGTCCTGGACTGTTGCTCTCTCCTCTAGGAAGGATGAAAAGCAAAGAGGCAGAAGAACCTCCAGGAACGAGAAAGCGGCTCCGATGCGGAAACGCAGAGCCCAAACTACCACCGCTAGGGGCCGCTGTTGGCAAAGAAGTGTTCCTTCCTCCCACGCGCAGGAGGGCGGGGGGCTGGATTCCGAGGCAGGGGGAGGGGCAGGGCCCGTGGCAGAAGGGGCTGTGGGGGAGGGGTCCCCTGGGCCCGACCTGGGACTGATGTGCGACCCTTTCTCCTTCCGAGGGCTCACCTGGTCCAGGCCAAGGGTCTGATTTGGGCCAGGCTGCCCGGACACTCTGAGGAGGCCGGTTCCTCGCCAAGCAAAGTGCCCGAGGCCTTGTCAAGGGCGGGCCTACCTAGGGCCAGCATTGCCCTGCCGGTCTCTCCCACGGCAATGGTCGCAGACGTGCTGACTCCCATCGCCGTCACCTCCACCTTTTTGGGAGGCGAAAACCTGGCCTTTCCCACCGCCGCCCAGCCTGAGGGCTTCTGCCTTGGCTGCCTGCCAGGCCTGGAGGGGCCTGTCTCCCAGAGAGGAGAGGCTCAGAGTCTTCTTCCCCTTCCTTGCCAAGGGCCACTCTTTCTCTGTGTTTCTTTTCTGGGATGAGAGGGGCGGGCCCCTGAGCACCCACACGACTCTCAGCCAGGAGCCTGCCCTTTCTCCTCCCGCCCTCCTTTGTGGTACCGTCCGAAGGAACTTTTATTTCCCTTTTCTCCGGGGTCGGGGGACCCGAAACGAAGCTGTTTACCTACCTATTGGGTTGTGAGACTTTCCAGGGGAAAGCATTTCTGCTCCCTTGAGGCACTGCGGCCAAGTGGGCTTCCGGGTCCGTGTGTTCCGTGTCCCAGGAAGGAACATTGTAAGCAGCCATCGTGACCGGCCAAAGCGGTCGAATGGGTTGTTTTGGCATTGACTCGAGCCATAACCCTCAGTGTTTGAAACACACACACAAAAGTGAGAAGTCCTCATCTCAAGCACAATTTGCTCTGCCAGACAGAGCACGCCACGCAGCCAGGTGGTTTTCCTAGTGACTGTCGGGCCAAGCTACCAGAGCAGGCGATTCCACAGGTATACTGTCCCGATTTCCAAAGGAAAGCAGAGAGCCCTTCTCACTGGGGCGCAGCTGCCTAGTGGATAAAGCCCCAGGCACTGGTGCCCCTGAGGGCTGCCGGGACAGCCAGGTCTACGCCGGTGGCAGGCGGCTCTGGGCTTCAGTGCCCTGCCAGTGGGCCCTGCTTGGGAATACGTGCTCTTGCACGGGGTGGAGTCGGTTTCAGGTGGGACCTCCCTTCCACATGCCTCTTCTGTCCCTTTGGCTGAAGCTGAGCCTGGCACTGGGGCTTTGTGCCTGCGCAGGAGACTTGAATCTCTGGACAGGCCCTGTGCCGGCTGGGACCTGAGCCTCAGCGCAGCTGCAGGCGCTACACTCAGGTTGGTTGGACTGGCCCAGGTCAGCTAAGAGGGAGGAGAAGATGGTCGTCAGCACATCAGGAAGTCCTAGTGGCCACAGCTGCCAGCGGGAGAAGCGCCTCCAACAGCCCTGTGGGATGGAAGCCCCCTCTGGCTCCCGCTGCTGCCTCCGCCCTGCCCCCTCTTCTCGGGGCACGGAGCCGGCCCCTGGGGCCCAGCACTGAGTCTCCCACCGCCCCGGCCCGGCCCGGCCCGCCCTCTCCCTCCGCCCAGCCGAGACCCAGGTGCAGGCGCCCCAGCCCGCCAGGCCGGCCAGGACCCCGCCGCCCCCGCACACAGGCGTCCCGCCCCGCACCCCCGCCCTGGGCAGACCCGCCCCGCCCCCGCCCCACCGCTGCCGCTCTGGAGACCGTGCCCAAGGCGGGAGGTGCCCGAGGCGGGGAGGGGGAAGACAGTTGTGATGAGGGGCCGATTTCTCCACTGGGGAGCTGTCCCCGGTGGTAGTGCCGGGACACATGCGGCCTTTACCCACCCTGCCGACACCCACCGAATTGCCTCGCGGGAGCGTGTCCCCTGCCAGGAAACCTCACGTGCCGGGGGAGCGGGGTTCCCAAATGTACACACCAAATGCACCAAAAGAGGCCACGGGGAGGAAAGGGGTCGCTGGCGTGGGAGGAGCCTGCTGGGTGGGGGCTGGGCTAGAAGAGAACCTCTGCTACGCTGTCCTGGACTGTTGCTCTCTCCTCTAGGAAGGATGAAAAGCAAAGAGGCAGAAGAACCTCCAGGAACGAGAAAGCGGCTCCGATGCGGAAACGCAGAGCCCAAACTACCACCGCTAGGGGCCGCTGTTGGCAAAGAAGTGTTCCTTCCTCCCACGCGCAGGAGGGCGGGGGGCTGGATTCCGAGGCAGGGGGAGGGGCAGGGCCCGTGGCAGAAGGGGCTGTGGGGGAGGGGTCCCCTGGGCCCGACCTGGGACTGATGTGCGACCCTTTCTCCTTCCGAGGGCTCACCTGGTCCAGGCCAAGGGTCTGATTTGGGCCAGGCTGCCCGGACACTCTGAGGAGGCCGGTTCCTCGCCAAGCAAAGTGCCCGAGGCCTTGTCAAGGGCGGGCCTACCTAGGGCCAGCATTGCCCTGCCGGTCTCTCCCACGGCAATGGTCGCAGACGTGCTGACTCCCATCGCCGTCACCTCCACCTTTTTGGGAGGCGAAAACCTGGCCTTTCCCACCGCCGCCCAGCCTGAGGGCTTCTGCCTTGGCTGCCTGCCAGGCCTGGAGGGGCCTGTCTCCCAGAGAGGAGAGGCTCAGAGTCTTCTTCCCCTTCCTTGCCAAGGGCCACTCTTTCTCTGTGTTTCTTTTCTGGGATGAGAGGGGCGGGCCCCTGAGCACCCACACGACTCTCAGCCAGGAGCCTGCCCTTTCTCCTCCCGCCCTCCTTTGTGGTACCGTCCGAAGGAACTTTTATTTCCCTTTTCTCCGGGGTCGGGGGACCCGAAACGAAGCTGTTTACCTACCTATTGGGTTGTGAGACTTTCCAGGGGAAAGCATTTCTGCTCCCTTGAGGCACTGCGGCCAAGTGGGCTTCCGGGTCCGTGTGTTCCGTGTCCCAGGAAGGAACATTGTAAGCAGCCATCGTGACCGGCCAAAGCGGTCGAATGGGTTGTTTTGGCATTGACTCGAGCCATAACCCTCAGTGTTTGAAACACACACACAAAAGTGAGAAGTCCTCATCTCAAGCACAATTTGCTCTGCCAGACAGAGCACGCCACGCAGCCAGGTGGTTTTCCTAGTGACTGTCGGGCCAAGCTACCAGAGCAGGCGATTCCACAGGTATACTGTCCCGATTTCCAAAGGAAAGCAGAGAGCCCTTCTCACTGGGGCGCAGCTGCCTAGTGGATAAAGCCCCAGGCACTGGTGCCCCTGAGGGCTGCCGGGACAGCCAGGTCTACGCCGGTGGCAGGCGGCTCTGGGCTTCAGTGCCCTGCCAGTGGGCCCTGCTTGGGAATACGTGCTCTTGCACGGGGTGGAGTCGGTTTCAGGTGGGACCTCCCTTCCACATGCCTCTTCTGTCCCTTTGGCTGAAGCTGAGCCTGGCACTGGGGCTTTGTGCCTGCGCAGGAGACTTGAATCTCTGGACAGGCCCTGTGCCGGCTGGGACCTGAGCCTCAGCGCAGCTGCAGGCGCTACACTCAGGTTGGTTGGACTGGCCCAGGTCAGCTAAGAGGGAGGAGAAGATGGTCGTCAGCACATCAGGAAGTCCTAGTGGCCACAGCTGCCAGCGGGAGAAGCGCCTCCAACAGCCCTGTGGGATGGAAGCCCCCTCTGGCTCCCGCTGCTGCCTCCGCCCTGCCCCCTCTTCTCGGGGCACGGAGCCGGCCCCTGGGGCCCAGCACTGAGTCTCCCACCGCCCCGGCCCGGCCCGGCCCGCCCTCTCCCTCCGCCCAGCCGAGACCCAGGTGCAGGCGCCCCAGCCCGCCAGGCCGGCCAGGACCCCGCCGCCCCCGCACACAGGCGTCCCGCCCCGCACCCCCGCCCTGGGCAGACCCGCCCCGCCCCCGCCCCACCGCTGCCGCTCTGGAGACCGTGCCCAAGGCGGGAGGTGCCCGAGGCGGGGAGGGGGAAGACAGTTGTGATGAGGGGCCGATTTCTCCACTGGGGAGCTGTCCCCGGTGGTAGTGCCGGGACACATGCGGCCTTTACCCACCCTGCCGACACCCACCGAATTGCCTCGCGGGAGCGTGTCCCCTGCCAGGAAACCTCACGTGCCGGGGGAGCGGGGTTCCCAAATGTACACACCAAATGCACCAAAAGAGGCCACGGGGAGGAAAGGGGTCGCTGGCGTGGGAGGAGCCTGCTGGGTGGGGGCTGGGCTAGAAGAGAACCTCTGCTACGCTGTCCTGGACTGTTGCTCTCTCCTCTAGGAAGGATGAAAAGCAAAGAGGCAGAAGAACCTCCAGGAACGAGAAAGCGGCTCCGATGCGGAAACGCAGAGCCCAAACTACCACCGCTAGGGGCCGCTGTTGGCAAAGAAGTGTTCCTTCCTCCCACGCGCAGGAGGGCGGGGGGCTGGATTCCGAGGCAGGGGGAGGGGCAGGGCCCGTGGCAGAAGGGGCTGTGGGGGAGGGGTCCCCTGGGCCCGACCTGGGACTGATGTGCGACCCTTTCTCCTTCCGAGGGCTCACCTGGTCCAGGCCAAGGGTCTGATTTGGGCCAGGCTGCCCGGACACTCTGAAGAGGCCGGTTCCTCGCCAAGCAAAGTGCCCGAGGCCTTGTCAAGGGCGGGCCTACCTAGGGCCAGCATTGCCCTGCCGGTCTCTCCCACGGCAATGGTCGCAGACGTGCTGACTCCCATCGCCGTCACCTCCACCTTTTTGGGAGGCGAAAACCTGGCCTTTCCCACCGCCGCCCGGCCTGAGGGCTTCTGCCTTGGCTGCCTGCCAGGCCTGGAGGGGCCTGTCTCCCAGAGAGGAGAGGCTCAGAGTCTTCTTCCCCTTCCTTGCCAAGGGCCACTCTTTCTCTGTGTTTCTTTTCTGGGATGAGAGGGGCGGGCCCCTGAGCACCCACACGACTCTCAGCCAGGAGCCTGCCCTTTCTCCTCCCGCCCTCCTTTGTGGTACCGTCCGAAGGAACTTTTATTTCCCTTTTCTCCGGGGTCGGGGGACCCGAAACGAAGCTGTTTACCTACCTATTGGGTTGTGAGACTTTCCAGGGGAAAGCATTTCTGCTCCCTTGAGGCACTGCGGCCAAGTGGGCTTCCGGGTCCGTGTGTTCCGTGTCCCAGGAAGGAACATTGTAAGCAGCCATCGTGACCGGCCAAAGCGGTCGAATGGGTTGTTTTGGCATTGACTCGAGCCATAACCCTCAGTGTTTGAAACACACACACAAAAGTGAGAAGTCCTCATCTCAAGCACAATTTGCTCTGCCAGACAGAGCACGCCACGCAGCCAGGTGGTTTTCCTAGTGACTGTCGGGCCAAGCTACCAGAGCAGGCGATTCCACAGGTATACTGTCCCGATTTCCAAAGGAAAGCAGAGAGCCCTTCTCACTAGTGGATAAAGCCCCAGGCACTGGTGCCCCTGAGGGCTGCCGGGACAGCCAGGTCTACGCCGGTGGCAGGCGGCTCTGGGCTTCAGTGCCCTGCCAGTGGGCCCTGCTTGGGAATACATGCTCTTGCACGGGGTGGAGTCGGTTTCAGGTGGGACCTCCCTTCCACATGCCTCTTCTGTCCCTTTGGCTGAAGCTGAGCCTGGCACTGGGGCTTTGTGCCTGCGCAGGAGACTTGAATCTCTGGACAGGCCCTGTGCCGGCTGGGACCTGAGCCTCAGCGCAGCTGCAGGCCCTACACTCAGGTTGGTTGGACTGGCCCAGGTCAGCTAAGAGGGAGGAGAAGATGGTCGTCAGCACATCAGGAAGTCCTAGTGGCCACAGCTGCCAGCGGGAGAAGCGCCTCCAACAGCCCTGTGGGATGGAAGCCCCCTCTGGCTCCCGCTGCTGCCTCCGCCCTGCCCCCTCTTCTCGGGGCACGGAGCCGGCCCCTGGGGCCCAGCACTGAGTCTCCCACCGCCCCGGCCCGGCCCGGCCCGCCCTCTCCCTCCGCCCAGCCGAGACCCAGGTGCAGGCGCCCCAGCCCGCCAGGCCGGCCAGGACCCCGCCGCCCCCGCACACAGGCGTCCCGCCCCGCACCCCCGCCCTGGGCAGACCCGCCCCGCCCCCGCCCCACCGCTGCCGCTCTGGAGACCGTGCCCAAGGCGGGAGGTGCCCGAGGCGGGGAGGGGGAAGACAGTTGTGATGAGGGGCCGATTTCTCCACTGGGGAGCTGTCCCCGGTGGTAGTGCCGGGACACATGCGGCCTTTACCCACCCTGCCGACACCCACCGAATTCCCTCGCGGGAGCGTGTCCCCTGCCAGGAAACCTCACGTGCCGGGGGAGCGGGGTTCCCAAATGTACACACCAAATGCACCAAAAGAGGCCACGGGGAGGAAAGGGGTCGCTGGCGTGGGAGGAGCCTGCTGGGTGGGGGCTGGGCTAGAAGAGAACCTCTGCTACGCTGTCCTGGACTGTTGCTCTCTCCTCTAGGAAGGATGAAAAGCAAAGAGGCAGAAGAACCTCCAGGAACAAGAAAGCGGCTCCGATGCGGAAACGCAGAGCCCAAACTACCACCGCTAGGGGCCGCTGTTGGCAAAGAAGTGTTCCTTCCTCCCACGCGCAGGAGGGCGGGGGGCTGGATTCCGAGGCAGGGGGAGGGGCAGGGCCCGTGGCAGAAGGGGCTGTGGGGGAGGGGTCCCCTGGGCCCGACCTGGGACTGATGTGCGACCCTTTCTCCTTCCGAGGGCTCACCTGGTCCAGGCCAAGGGTCTGATTTGGGCCAGGCTGCCCAGACACTCTGAGGAGGCCGGTTCCTCGCCAAGCAAAGTGCCCGAGGCCTTGTCAAGGGCGGGCCTACCTAGGGCCAGCATTGCCCTGCCGGTCTCTCCCATGGCAATGGTCGCAGACGTGCTGACTCCCATCGCCGTCACCTCCACCTTTTTGGGAGGCGAAAACCTGGCCTTTCCCACCGCCGCCCGGCCTGAGGGCTTCTGCCTTGGCTGCCTGCCAGGCCTGGAGGGGCCTGTCTCCCAGAGAGGAGAGGCTCAGAGTCTTCTTCCCCTTCCTTGCCAAGGGCCACTCTTTCTCTGTGTTTCTTTTCTGGGATGAGAGGGGCGGGCCCCTGAGCACCCACACGACTCTCAGCCAGGAGCCTGCCCTTTCTCCTCCCGCCCTCCTTTGTGGTACCGTCCGAAGGAACTTTTATTTCCCTTTTCTCCGGGGTCGGGGGACCCGAAACGAAGCTGTTTACCTACCTATTGGGTTGTGAGACTTTCCAGGGGAAAGCATTTCTGCTCCCTTGAGGCACTGCGGCCAAGTGGGCTTCCGGGTCCGTGTGTTCCGTGTCCCAGGAAGGAACATTGTAAGCAGCCATCGTGACCGGCCAAAGCGGTCGAATGGGTTGTTTTGGCATTGACTCGAGCCATAACCCTCAGTGTTTGAAACACACACACAAAAGTGAGAAGTCCTCATCTCAAGCACAATTTGCTCTGCCAGACAGAGCACGCCACGCAGCCAGGTGGTTTTCCTAGTGACTGTCGGGCCAAGCTACCAGAGCAGGCGATTCCACAGGTATACTGTCCCGATTTCCAAAGGAAAGCAGAGAGCCCTTTTCACTAGTGGATAAAGCCCCAGGCACTGGTGCCCCTGAGGGCTGCCGGGACAGCCAGGTCTACGCCGGTGGCAGGCGGCTCTGGGCTTCAGTGCCCTGCCAGTGGGCCCTGCTTGGGAATACGTGCTCTTGCACGGGGTGGAGTTGGTTTCAGGTGGGACCTCCCTTCCACATGCCTCTTCTGTCCCTTTGGCTGAAGCTGAGCCTGGCACTGGGGCTTTGTGCCTGCGCAGGAGACTTGAATCTCTGGACAGGCCCTGTGCCGGCTGGGACCTGAGCCTCAGCGCAGCTGCAGGCCCTACACTCAGGTTGGTTGGACTGGCCCAGGTCAGCTAAGAGGGAGGAGAAGATGGTCGTCAGCACATCAGGAAGTCCTAGTGGCCACAGCTGCCAGCGGGAGAAGCGCCTCCAACATCCCTGTGGGATGGAAGCCCCCTCTGGCTCCCGCTGCTGCCTCCGCCCTGCCCCCTCTTCTCGGGGCACGGAGCCGGCCCCTGGGGCCCAGCACTGAATCTCCCACCGCCCCGGCCCGGCCCGGCCCGCCCTCTCCCTCCGCCCAGCCGAGACCCAGGTGCAGGCGCCCCAGCCCGCCAGGCCCGCCAGGACCCCGCCGCCCCCGCACACAGGCGTCCCGCCCCGCACCCCCGCCCTGGGCAGACCCGCCCCGCCCCCGCCCCACCGCTGCCGCTCTGGAGACCGTGCCCAAGGCGGGAGGTGCCCGAGGCGGGGAGGGGGAAGACAGTTGTGATGAGGGGCCGATTTCTCCACTGGGGAGCTGTCCCCGGTGGTAGTGCCGGGACACATGTGGCCTTTACCCACCCTGCCGACACCCACCGAATTCCCTCGCGGGAGCGTGTCCCCTGCCAGGAAACCTCACGTGCCGGGGGAGCGGGGTTCCCAAATGTACACACCAAATGCACCAAAAGAGGCCACGGGGAGGAAAGGGGTCGCTGGCGTGGGAGGAGCCTGCTGGGTGGGGGCTGGGCTAGAAGAGAACCTCTGCTACGCTGTCCTGGACTGTTGCTCTCTCCTCTAGGAAGGATGAAAAGCAAAGAGGCAGAAGAACCTCCAGGAACAAGAAAGCGGCTCCGATGCGGAAACGCAGAGCCCAAACTACCACCGCTAGGGGCCGCTGTTGGCAAAGAAGTGTTCCTTCCTCCCACGCGCAGGAGGGCGGGGGGCTGGATTCCGAGGCAGGGGGAGGGGCAGGGCCCGTGGCAGAAGGGGCTGTGGGGGAGGGGTCCCCTGGGCCCGACCTGGGACTGATGTGGGACCCTTTCTCCTTCCGAGGGCTCACCTGGTCCAGGCCAAGGGTCTGATTTGGGCCAGGCTGCCCGGACACTCTGAAGAGGCCGGTTCCTCGCCAAGCAAAGTGCCCGAGGCCTTGTCAAGGGCGGGCCTACCTAGGGCCAGCATTGCCCTGCCGGTCTCTCCCACGGCAATGGTCGCAGACGTGCTGACTCCCATCGCCGTCACCTCCACCTTTTTGGGAGGCGAAAACCTGGCCTTTCCCACCGCCGCCCGGCCTGAGGGCTTCTGCCTTGGCTGCCTGCCAGGCCTGGAGGGGCCTGTCTCCCAGAGAGGAGAGGCTCAGAGTCTTCTTCCCCTTCCTTGCCAAGGGCCACTCTTTCTCTGTGTTTCTTTTCTGGGATGAGAGGGGCGGGCCCCTGAGCACCCACACGACTCTCAGCCAGGAGCCTGCCCTTTCTCCTCCCGCCCTCCTTTGTGGTACCGTCCGAAGGAACTTTTATTTCCCTTTTCTCCGGGGTCGGGGGACCCGAAACGAAGCTGTTTACCTACCTATTGGGTTGTGAGACTTTCCAGGGGAAAGCATTTCTGCTCCCTTGAGGCACTGCGGCCAAGTGGGCTTCCGGGTCCGTGTGTTCCGTGTCCCAGGAAGGAACATTGTAAGCAGCCATCGTGACCGGCCAAAGCGGTCGAATGGGTTGTTTTGGCATTGACTCGAGCCATAACCCTCAGTGTTTGAAACACACACACAAAAGTGAGAAGTCCTCATCTCAAGCACAATTTGCTCTGCCAGACAGAGCACGCCACGCAGCCAGGTGGTTTTCCTAGTGACTGTCGGGCCAAGCTACCAGAGCAGGCGATTCCACAGGTATACTGTCCCGATTTCCAAAGGAAAGCAGAGAGCCCTTCTCACTAGTGGATAAAGCCCCAGGCACTGGTGCCCCTGAGGGCTGCCGGGACAGCCAGGTCTACGCCGGTGGCAGGCGGCTCTGGGCTTCAGTGCCCTGCCAGTGGGCCCTGCTTGGGAATACGTGCTCTTGCACGGGGTGGAGTCGGTTTCAGGTGGGACCTCCCTTCCACATGCCTCTTCTGTCCCTTTGGCTGAAGCTGAGCCTGGCACTGGGGCTTTGTGCCTGCGCAGGAGACTTGAATCTCTGGACAGGCCCTGTGCCGGCTGGGACCTGAGCCTCAGCGCAGCTGCAGGCCCTACACTCAGGTTGGTTGGACTGGCCCAGGTCAGCTAAGAGGGAGGAGAAGATGGTCGTCAGCACATCAGGAAGTCCTAGTGGCCACAGCTGCCAGCGGGAGAAGCGCCTCCAACAGCCCTGTGGGATGGAAGCCCCCTCTGGCTCCCGCTGCTGCCTCCGCCCTGCCCCCTCTTCTCGGGGCACGGAGCCGGCCCCTGGGGCCCAGCACTGAGTCTCCCACCGCCCCGGCCCGGCCCGGCCCGCCCTCTCCCTCCGCCCAGCCTAGACCCAGGTGCAGGTGCCCCAGCCCGCCAGGCCGGCCAGGACCCCGCCGCCCCCGCACACAGGCGTCCCGCCCCGCACCCCCGCCCTGGGCAGACCCGCCCCGCCCCCGCCCCACCGCTGCCGCTCTGGAGACCGTGCCCAAGGCGGGAGGTGCCCGAGGCGGGGAGGGGGAAGACAGTTGTGATGAGGGGCCGATTTCTCCACTGGGGAGCTGTCCCCGGTGGTAGTGCCGGGACACACGCGGCCTTTACCCACCCTGCCGACACCCACCGAATTGCCTCGCGGGAGCGTGTCCCCTGCCAGGAAACCTCACGTGCCGGGGGAGCGGGGTTCCCAAATGTACACACCAAATGCACCAAAAGAGGCCACGGGGAGGAAAGGGGTCGCTGGCGTGGGAGGAGCCTGCTGGGTGGGGGCTGGGCTAGAAGAGAACCTCTGCTACGCTGTCCTGGACTGTTGCTCTCTCCTCTAGGAAGGATGAAAAGCAAAGAGGCAGAAGAACCTCCAGGAACAAGAAAGCGGCTCCGATGCGGAAACGCAGAGCCCAAACTACCACCGCTAGGGGCCGCTGTTGGCAAAGAAGTGTTCCTTCCTCCCACGCGCAGGAGGGCGGGGGGCTGGATTCCGAGGCAGGGGGAGGGGCAGGGCCCGTGGCAGAAGGGGCTGTGGGGGAGGGGTCCCCTGGGCCCGACCTGGGACTGATGTGCGACCCTTTCTCCTTCCGAGGGCTCACCTGGTCCAGGCCAAGGGTCTGATTTGGGCCAGGCTGCCCGGACACTCTGAAGAGGCCGGTTCCTCGCCAAGCAAAGTGCCCGAGGCCTTGTCAAGGGCGGGCCTACCTAGGGCCAGCATTGCCCTGCCGGTCTCTCCCACGGCAATGGTCGCAGACGTGCTGACTCCCATCGCCGTCACCTCCACCTTTTTGGGAGGCGAAAACCTGGCCTTTCCCACCGCCGCCCGGCCTGAGGGCTTCTGCCTTGGCTGCCTGCCAGGCCTGGAGGGGCCTGTCTCCCAGAGAGGAGAGGCTCAGAGTCTTCTTCCCCTTCCTTGCCAAGGGCCACTCTTTCTCTGTGTTTCTTTTCTGGGATGAGAGGGGCGGGCCCCTGAGCACCCACACGACTCTCAGCCAGGAGCCTGCCCTTTCTCCTCCCGCCCTCCTTTGTGGTACCGTCCGAAGGAACTTTTATTTCCCTTTTCTCCGGGGTCGGGGGACCCGAAACGAAGCTGTTTACCTACCTATTGGGTTGTGAGACTTTCCAGGGGAAAGCATTTCTGCTCCCTTGAGGCACTGCGGCCAAGTGGGCTTCCGGGTCCGTGTGTTCCGTGTCCCAGGAAGGAACATTGTAAGCAGCCATCGTGACCGGCCAAAGCGGTCGAATGGGTTGTTTTGGCATTGACTCGAGCCATAACCCTCAGTGTTTGAAACACACACACAAAAGTGAGAAGTCCTCATCTCAAGCACAATTTGCTCTGCCAGACAGAGCACGCCACGCAGCCAGGTGGTTTTCCTAGTGACTGTCGGGCCAAGCTACCAGAGCAGGCGATTCCACAGGTATACTGTCCCGATTTCCAAAGGAAAGCAGAGAGCCCTTCTCACTGGGGCGCAGCTGCCTAGTGGATAAAGCCCCAGGCACTGGTGCCCCTGAGGGCTGCCGGGACAGCCAGGTCTACGCCGGTGGCAGGCGGCTCTGGGCTTCAGTGCCCTGCCAGTGGGCCCTGCTTGGGAATACGTGCTCTTGCACGGGGTGGAGTCGGTTTCAGGTGGGACCTCCCTTCCACATGCCTCTTCTGTCCCTTTGGCTGAAGCTGAGCCTGGCACTGGGGCTTTGTGCCTGCGCAGGAGACTTGAATCTCTGGACAGGCCCTGTGCCGGCTGGGACCTGAGCCTCAGCGCAGCTGCAGGCGCTACACTCAGGTTGGTTGGACTGGCCCAGGTCAGCTAAGAGGGAGGAGAAGATGGTCGTCAGCACATCAGGAAGTCCTAGTGGCCACAGCTGCCAGCGGGAGAAGCGCCTCCAACAGCCCTGTGGGATGGAAGCCCCCTCTGGCTCCCGCTGCTGCCTCCGCCCTGCCCCCTCTTCTCGGGGCACGGAGCCGGCCCCTGGGGCCCAGCACTGAGTCTCCCACCGCCCCGGCCCGGCCCGGCCCGCCCTCTCCCTCCGCCCAGCCGAGACCCAGGTGCAGGTGCCCCAGCCCGCCAGGCCGGCCAGGACCCCGCCGCCCCCGCACACAGGCGTCCCGCCCCGCACCCCCGCCCTGGGCAGACCCGCCCCGCCCCCGCCCCACCGCTGCCGCTCTGGAGACCGTGCCCAAGGCGGGAGGTGCCCGAGGCGGGGAGGGGGAAGACAGTTGTGATGAGGGGCCGATTTCTCCACTGGGGAGCTGTCCCCGGTGGTAGTGCCGGGACACACGCGGCCTTTACCCACCCTGCCGACACCCACCGAATTGCCTCGCGGGAGCGTGTCCCCTGCCAGGAAACCTCACGTGCCGGGGGAGCGGGGTTCCCAAATGTACACACCAAATGCACCAAAAGAGGCCACGGGGAGGAAAGGGGTCGCTGGCGTGGGAGGAGCCTGCTGGGTGGGGGCTGGGCTAGAAGAGAACCTCTGCTACGCTGTCCTGGACTGTTGCTCTCTCCTCTAGGAAGGATGAAAAGCAAAGAGGCAGAAGAACCTCCAGGAACAAGAAAGCGGCTCCGATGCGGAAACGCAGAGCCCAAACTACCACCGCTAGGGGCCGCTGTTGGCAAAGAAGTGTTCCTTCCTCCCACGCGCAGGAGGGCGGGGGCTGGATTCCGAGGCAGGGGGAGGGGCAGGGCCCGTGGCAGAAGGGGCTGTGGGGGAGGGGTCCCCTGGGCCCGACCTGGGACTGATGTGCGACCCTTTCTCCTTCCGAGGGCTCACCTGGTCCAGGCCAAGGGTCTGATTTGGGCCAGGCTGCCCGGACACTCTGAAGAGGCCGGTTCCTCGCCAAGCAAAGTGCCCGAGGCCTTGTCAAGGGCGGGCCTACCTAGGGCCAGCATTGCCCTGCCGGTCTCTCCCACGGCAATGGTCGCAGACGTGCTGACTCCCATCGCCGTCACCTCCACCTTTTTGGGAGGCGAAAACCTGGCCTTTCCCACCGCCGCCCGGCCTGAGGGCTTCTGCCTTGGCTGCCTGCCAGGCCTGGAGGGGCCTGTCTCCCAGAGAGGAGAGGCTCAGAGTCTTCTTCCCCTTCCTTGCCAAGGGCCACTCTTTCTCTGTGTTTCTTTTCTGGGATGAGAGGGGCGGGCCCCTGAGCACCCACACGACTCTCAGCCAGGAGCCTGCCCTTTCTCCTCCCGCCCTCCTTTGTGGTACCGTCCGAAGGAACTTTTATTTCCCTTTTCTCCGGGGTCGGGGGACCCGAAACGAAGCTGTTTACCTACCTATTGGGTTGTGAGACTTTCCAGGGGAAAGCATTTCTGCTCCCTTGAGGCACTGCGGCCAAGTGGGCTTCCGGGTCCGTGTGTTCCGTGTCCCAGGAAGGAACATTGTAAGCAGCCATCGTGACCGGCCAAAGCGGTCGAATGGGTTGTTTTGGCATTGACTCGAGCCATAACCCTCAGTGTTTGAAACACACACACAAAAGTGAGAAGTCCTCATCTCAAGCACAATTTGCTCTGCCAGACAGAGCACGCCACGCAGCCAGGTGGTTTTCCTAGTGACTGTCGGGCCAAGCTACCAGAGCAGGCGATTCCACAGGTATACTGTCCCGATTTCCAAAGGAAAGCAGAGAGCCCTTCTCACTGGGGCGCAGCTGCCTAGTGGATAAAGCCCCAGGCACTGGTGCCCCTGAGGGCTGCCGGGACAGCCAGGTCTACGCCGGTGGCAGGCGGCTCTGGGCTTCAGTGCCCTGCCAGTGGGCCCTGCTTGGGAATACGTGCTCTTGCACGGGGTGGAGTCGGTTTCAGGTGGGACCTCCCTTCCACATGCCTCTTCTGTCCCTTTGGCTGAAGCTGAGCCTGGCACTGGGGCTTTGTGCCTGCGCAGGAGACTTGAATCTCTGGACAGGCCCTGTGCCGGCTGGGACCTGAGCCTCAGCGCAGCTGCAGGCGCTACACTCAGGTTGGTTGGACTGGCCCAGGTCAGCTAAGAGGGAGGAGAAGATGGTCGTCAGCACATCAGGAAGTCCTAGTGGCCACAGCTGCCAGCGGGAGAAGCGCCTCCAACAGCCCTGTGGGATGGAAGCCCCCTCTGGCTCCCGCTGCTGCCTCCGCCCTGCCCCCTCTTCTCGGGGCACGGAGCCGGCCCCTGGGGCCCAGCACTGAGTCTCCCACCGCCCCGGCCCGGCCCGGCCCGCCCTCTCCCTCCGCCCAGCCGAGACCCAGGTGCAGGCGCCCCAGCCCGCCAGGCCGGCCAGGACCCCGCCGCCCCCGCACACAGGCGTCCCGCCCCGCACCCCCGCCCTGGGCAGACCCGCCCCGCCCCCGCCCCACCGCTGCCGCTCTGGAGACCGTGCCCAAGGCGGGAGGTGCCCGAGGCGGGGACGGGGAAGACAGTTGTGATGAGGGGCCGATTTCTCCACTGGGGAGCTGTCCCCGGTGGTAGTGCCGGGACACACGCGGCCTTTACCCACCCTGCCGACACCCACCGAATTGCCTCGCGGGAGCGTGTCCCCTGCCAGGAAACCTCACGTGCCGGGGGAGCGGGGTTCCCAAATGTACACACCAAATGCACCAAAAGAGGCCACGGGGAGGAAAGGGGTCGCTGGCGTGGGAGGAGCCTGCTGGGTGGGGGCTGGGCTAGAAGAGAACCTCTGCTACGCTGTCCTGGACTGTTGCTCTCTCCTCTAGGAAGGATGAAAAGCAAAGAGGCAGAAGAACCTCCAGGAACAAGAAAGCGGCTCCGATGCGGAAACGCAGAGCCCAAACTACCACCGCTAGGGGCCGCTGTTGGCAAAGAGGTGTTCCTTCCTCCCACGCGCAGGAGGGCGGGGGCTGGATTCCGAGGCAGGGGGAGGGGCAGGGCCCGTGGCAGAAGGGGCTGTGGGGGAGGGGTCCCCTGGGCCCGACCTGGGACTGATGTGCGACCCTTTCTCCTTCCGAGGGCTCACCTGGTCCAGGCCAAGGGTCTGATTTGGGCCAGGCTGCCCGGACACTCTGAAGAGGCCGGTTCCTCGCCAAGCAAAGTGCCCGAGGCCTTGTCAAGGGCGGGCCTACCTAGGGCCAGCATTGCCCTGCCGGTCTCTCCCACGGCAATGGTCGCAGACGTGCTGACTCCCATCGCCGTCACCTCCACCTTTTTGGGAGGCGAAAACCTGGCCTTTCCCACCGCCGCCCGGCCTGAGGGCTTCTGCCTTGGCTGCCTGCCAGGCCTGGAGGGGCCTGTCTCCCAGAGAGGAGAGGCTCAGAGTCTTCTTCCCCTTCCTTGCCAAGGGCCACTCTTTCTCTGTGTTTCTTTTCTGGGATGAGAGGGGCGGGCCCCTGAGCACCCACACGACTCTCAGCCAGGAGCCTGCCCTTTCTCCTCCCGCCCTCCTTTGTGGTACCGTCCGAAGGAACTTTTATTTCCCTTTTCTCCGGGGTCGGGGGACCCGAAACGAAGCTGTTTACCTACCTATTGGGTTGTGAGACTTTCCAGGGGAAAGCATTTCTGCTCCCTTGAGGCACTGCGGCCAAGTGGGCTTCCGGGTCCGTGTGTTCCGTGTCCCAGGAAGGAACATTGTAAGCAGCCATCGTGACCGGCCAAAGCGGTCGAATGGGTTGTTTTGGCATTGACTCGAGCCATAACCCTCAGTGTTTGAAACACACACACAAAAGTGAGAAGTCCTCATCTCAAGCACAATTTGCTCTGCCAGACAGAGCACGCCACGCAGCCAGGTGGTTTTCCTAGTGACTGTCGGGCCAAGCTACCAGAGCAGGCGATTCCACAGGTATACTGTCCCGATTTCCAAAGGAAAGCAGAGAGCGCTTCTCACTGGGGCGCAGCTGCCTAGTGGATAAAGCCCCAGGCACTGGTGCCCCTGAGGGCTGCCGGGACAGCCAGGTCTACGCCGGTGGCAGGCGGCTCTGGGCTTCAGTGCCCTGCCAGTGGGCCCTGCTTGGGAAGACGTGCTCTTGCACGGGGTGGAGTCGGTTTCAGGTGGGACCTCCCTCCACATGCCTCTTCTGTCCCTTTGGCTGAAGCTGAGCCTGGCACTGGGGCTTTGTGCCTGCGCAGGAGACTTGAATCTCTGGACAGGCCCTGTGCCGGCTGGGACCTGAGCCTCAGCGCAGCTGCAGGCCCTGCACTCAGGTTGGTTGGACTGGCCCAGGTCAGCTAAGAGGGAGGAGAAGATGGTCGTCAGCACATCAGGAAGTCCTAGTGGCCACAGCTGCCAGCGGGAGAAGCGCCTCCAACAGCCCTGTGGGATGGAAGCCCCCTCTGGCTCCCGCTGCTGCCTCCGCCCTGCCCCCTCTTCTCGGGGCACGGAGCCGGCCCCTGGGGCCCAGCACTGAGTCTCCCACCGCCCCGGCCCGGCCCGGCCCGCCCTCTCCCTCCGCCCAGCCGAGACCCAGGTGCAGGCGCCCCAGCCCGCCAGGCCGGCCAGGACCCCGCCGCCCCCGCACACAGGCGTCCCGCCCCGCACCCCCGCCCTGGGCAGACCCGCCCCGCCCCCGCCCCACCGCTGCCGCTCTGGAGACCGTGCCCAAGGCGGGAGGTGCCCGAGGCGGGGAGGGGGAAGACAGTTGTGATGAGGGGCCGATTTCTCCACTGGGGAGCTGTCCCCGGTGGTAGTGCCGGGACACACGCGGCCTTTACCCACCCTGCCGACACCCACCGAATTCCCTCGCGGGAGCGTGTCCCCTGCCAGGAAACCTCACGTGCCGGGGGAGCGGGGTTCCCAAATGTACACACCAAATGCACCAAAAGAGGCCACGGGGAGGAAAGGGGTCGCTGGCGTGGGAGGAGCCTGCTGGGTGGGGGCTGGGCTAGAAGAGAACCTCTGCTACGCTGTCCTGGACTGTTGCTCTCTCCTCTAGGAAGGATGAAAAGCAAAGAGGCAGAAGAACCTCCAGGAACAAGAAAGCGGCTCCGATGCGGAAACGCAGAGCCCAAACTACCACCGCTAGGGGCCGCTGTTGGCAAAGAAGTGTTCCTTCCTCCCACGCGCAGGAGGGCGGGGGCTGGATTCCGAGGCAGGGGGAGGGGCAGGGCCCGTGGCAGAAGGGGCTGTGGGGGAGGGGTCCCCTGGGCCCGACCTGGGACTGATGTGCGACCCTTTCTCCTTCCGAGGGCTCACCTGGTCCAGGCCAAGGGTCTGATTTGGGCCAGGCTGCCCGGACACTCTGAAGAGGCCGGTTCCTCGCCAAGCAAAGTGCCCGAGGCCTTGTCAAGGGCGGGCCTACCTAGGGCCAGCATTGCCCTGCCGGTCTCTCCCACGGCAATGGTCGCAGACGTGCTGACTCCCATCGCCGTCACCTCCACCTTTTTGGGAGGCGAAAACCTGGCCTTTCCCACCGCCGCCCGGCCTGAGGGCTTCTGCCTTGGCTGCCTGCCAGGCCTGGAGGGGCCTGTCTCCCAGAGAGGAGAGGCTCAGAGTCTTCTTCCCCTTCCTTGCCAAGGGCCACTCTTTCTCTGTGTTTCTTTTCTGGGATGAGAGGGGCGGGCCCCTGAGCACCCACACGACTCTCAGCCAGGAGCCTGCCCTTTCTCCTCCCGCCCTCCTTTGTGGTACCGTCCGAAGGAACTTTTATTTCCCTTTTCTCCGGGGTCGGGGGACCCGAAACGAAGCTGTTTACCTACCTATTGGGTTGTGAGACTTTCCAGGGGAAAGCATTTCTGCTCCCTTGAGGCACTGCGGCCAAGTGGGCTTCCGGGTCCGTGTGTTCCGTGTCCCAGGAAGGAACATTGTAAGCAGCCATCGTGACCGGCCAAAGCGGTCGAATGGGTTGTTTTGGCATTGACTCGAGCCATAACCCTCAGTGTTTGAAACACACACACAAAAGTGAGAAGTCCTCATCTCAAGCACAATTTGCTCTGCCAGACAGAGCACGCCACGCAGCCAGGTGGTTTTCCTAGTGACTGTCGGGCCAAGCTACCAGAGCAGGCGATTCCACAGGTATACTGTCCCGATTTCCAAAGGAAAGCAGAGAGCCCTTCTCACTGGGGCGCAGCTGCCTAGTGGATAAAGCCCCAGGCACTGGTGCCCCTGAGGGCTGCCGGGACAGCCAGGTCTACGCCGGTGGCAGGCGGCTCTGGGCTTCAGTGCCCTGCCAGTGGGCCCTGCTTGGGAATACGTGCTCTTGCACGGGGTGGAGTCGGTTTCAGGTGGGACCTCCCTTCCACATGCCTCTTCTGTCCCTTTGGCTGAAGCTGAGCCTGGCACTGGGGCTTTGTGCCTGCGCAGGAGACTTGAATCTCTGGACAGGCCCTGTGCCGGCTGGGACCTGAGCCTCAGCGCAGCTGCAGGCGCTACACTCAGGTTGGTTGGACTGGCCCAGGTCAGCTAAGAGGGAGGAGAAGATGGTCGTCAGCACATCAGGAAGTCCTAGTGGCCACAGCTGCCAGCGGGAGAAGCGCCTCCAACAGCCCTGTGGGATGGAAGCCCCCTCTGGCTCCCGCTGCTGCCTCCGCCCTGCCCCCTCTTCTCGGGGCACGGAGCCGGCCCCTGGGGCCCAGCACTGAGTCTCCCACCGCCCCCGGCCCGGCCCGGCCCGCCCTCTCCCTCCGCCCAGCCGAGACCCAGGTGCAGGCGCCCCAGCCCGCCAGGCCGGCCAGGACACCGCCGCCCCCGCACACAGGCGTCCCGCCCCGCACCCCCGCCCTGGGCAGACCCGCCCCGCCCCCGCCCCACCGCTGCCGCTCTGGAGACCGTGCCCAAGGCGGGAGGTGCCCGAGGCGGGGAGGGGGAAGACAGTTGTGATGAGGGGCCGATTTCTCCACTGGGGAGCTGTCCCCGGTGGTAGTGCCGGGACACACGCGGCCTTTACCCACCCTGCCGACACCCACCGAATTGCCTCGCGGGAGCGTGTCCCCTGCCAGGAAACCTCACGTGCCGGGGGAGCGGGGTTCCCAAATGTACACACCAAATGCACCAAAAGAGGCCACGGGGAGGAAAGGGGTCGCTGGCGTGGGAGGAGCCTGCTGGGTGGGGGCTGGGCTAGAAGAGAACCTCTGCTACGCTGTCCTGGACTGTTGCTCTCTCCTCTAGGAAGGATGAAAAGCAAAGAGGCAGAAGAACCTCCAGGAACAAGAAAGCGGCTCCGATGCGGAAACGCAGAGCCCAAACTACCACCGCTAGGGGCCGCTGTTGGCAAAGAGGTGTTCCTTCCTCCCATGCGCAGGAGGGCGGGGGCTGGATTCCGAGGCAGGGGGAGGGGCAGGGCCCGTGGCAGAAGGGGCTGTGGGGGAGGGGTCCCCTGGGCCCGACCTGGGACTGATGTGCGACCCTTTCTCCTTCCGAGGGCTCACCTGGTCCAGGCCAAGGGTCTGATTTGGGCCAGGCTGCCCGGACACTCTGAAGAGGCCGGTTCCTCGCCAAGCAAAGTGCCCGAGGCCTTGTCAAGGGCGGGCCTACCTAGGGCCAGCATTGCCCTGCCGGTCTCTCCCACGGCAATGGTCGCAGACGTGCTGACTCCCATCGCCGTCACCTCCACCTTTTTGGGAGGCGAAAACCTGGCCTTTCCCACCGCCGCCCGGCCTGAGGGCTTCTGCCTTGGCTGCCTGCCAGGCCTGGAGGGGCCTGTCTCCCAGAGAGGAGAGGCTCAGAGTCTTCTTCCCCTTCCTTGCCAAGGGCCACTCTTTCTCTGTGTTTCTTTTCTGGGATGAGAGGGGCGGGCCCCTGAGCACCCACACGACTCTCAGCCAGGAGCCTGCCCTTTCTCCTCCCGCCCTCCTTTGTGGTACCGTCCGAAGGAACTTTTATTTCCCTTTTCTCCGGGGTCGGGGGACCCGAAACGAAGCTGTTTACCTACCTATTGGGTTGTGAGACTTTCCAGGGGAAAGCATTTCTGCTCCCTTGAGGCACTGCGGCCAAGTGGGCTTCCGGGTCCGTGTGTTCCGTGTCCCAGGAAGGAACATTGTAAGCAGCCATCGTGACCGGCCAAAGCGGTCGAATGGGTTGTTTTGGCATTGACTCGAGCCATAACCCTCAGTGTTTGAAACACACACACAAAAGTGAGAAGTCCTCATCTCAAGCACAATTTGCTCTGCCAGACAGAGCACGCCACGCAGCCAGGTGGTTTTCCTAGTGACTGTCGGGCCAAGCTACCAGAGCAGGCGATTCCACAGGTATACTGTCCCGATTTCCAAAGGAAAGCAGAGAGCCCTTCTCACTGGGGCGCAGCTGCCTAGTGGATAAAGCCCCAGGCACTGGTGCCCCTGAGGGCTGCCGGGACAGCCAGGTCTACGCCGGTGGCAGGCGGCTCTGGGCTTCAGTGCCCTGCCAGTGGGCCCTGCTTGGGAATACGTGCTCTTGCACGGGGTGGAGTCGGTTTCAGGTGGGACCTCCCTTCCACATGCCTCTTCTGTCCCTTTGGCTGAAGCTGAGCCTGGCACTGGGGCTTTGTGCCTGCGCAGGAGACTTGAATCTCTGGACAGGCCCTGTGCCGGCTGGGACCTGAGCCTCAGCGCAGCTGCAGGCCCTACACTCAGGTTGGTTGGACTGGCCCAGGTCAGCTAAGAGGGAGGAGAAGATGGTCGTCAGCACATCAGGAAGTCCTAGTGGCCACAGCTGCCAGCGGGAGAAGCGCCTCCAACAGCCCTGTGGGATGGAAGCCCCCTCTGGCTCCCGCTGCTGCCTCCGCCCTGCCCCCTCTTCTCGGGGCACGGAGCCGGCCCCTGGGGCCCAGCACTGAGTCTCCCACCGCCCCGGCCCGGCCCGGCCCGCCCTCTCCCTCCGCCCAGCCGAGACCCAGGTGCAGGCGCCCCAGCCCGCCAGGCCGGCCAGGACCCCGCCGCCCCCGCACACAGGCGTCCCGCCCCGCACCCCCGCCCTGGGCAGACCCGCCCCGCCCCCGCCCCACCGCTGCCGCTCTGGAGACCGTGCCCAAGGCGGGAGGTGCCCGAGGCGGGGAGGGGGAAGACAGTTGTGATGAGGGGCCGATTTCTCCACTGGGGAGCTGTCCCCGGTGGTAGTGCCGGGACACATGCGGCCTTTACCCACCCTGCCGACACCCACCGAATTGCCTCGCGGGAGCGTGTCCCCTGCCAGGAAACCTCACGTGCCGGGGGAGCGGGGTTCCCAAATGTACACACCAAATGCACCAAAAGAGGCCACGGGGAGGAAAGGGGTCGCTGGCGTGGGAGGAGCCTGCTGGGTGGGGGCTGGGCTAGAAGAGAACCTCTGCTACGCTGTCCTGGACTGTTGCTCTCTCCTCTAGGAAGGATGAAAAGCAAAGAGGCAGAAGAACCTCCAGGAACAAGAAAGCGGCTCCGATGCGGAAACGCAGAGCCCAAACTACCACCGCTAGGGGCCGCTGTTGGCAAAGAAGTGTTCCTTCCTCCCACGCGCAGGAGGGCGGGGGGCTGGATTCCGAGGCAGGGGGAGGGGCAGGGCCCGTGGCAGAAGGGGCTGTGGGGGAGGGGTCCCCTGGGCCCGACCTGGGACTGATGTGCGACCCTTTCTCCTTCCGAGGGCTCACCTGGTCCAGGCCAAGGGTCTGATTTGGGCCAGGCTGCCCGGACACTCTGAAGAGGCCGGTTCCTCGCCAAGCAAAGTGCCCGAGGCCTTGTCAAGGGCGGGCCTACCTAGGGCCAGCATTGCCCTGCCGGTCTCTCCCACGGCAATGGTCGCAGACGTGCTGACTCCCATCGCCGTCACCTCCACCTTTTTGGGAGGCGAAAACCTGGCCTTTCCCACCGCCGCCCGGCCTGAGGGCTTCTGCCTTGGCTGCCTGCCAGGCCTGGAGGGGCCTGTCTCCCAGAGAGGAGAGGCTCAGAGTCTTCTTCCCCTTCCTTGCCAAGGGCCACTCTTTCTCTGTGTTTCTTTTCTGGGATGAGAGGGGCGGGCCCCTGAGCACCCACACGACTCTCAGCCAGGAGCCTGCCCTTTCTCCTCCCGCCCTCCTTTGTGGTACCGTCCGAAGGAACTTTTATTTCCCTTTTCTCCGGGGTCGGGGGACCCGAAACGAAGCTGTTTACCTACCTATTGGGTTGTGAGACTTTCCAGGGGAAAGCATTTCTGCTCCCTTGAGGCACTGCGGCCAAGTGGGCTTCCGGGTCCGTGTGTTCCGTGTCCCAGGAAGGAACATTGTAAGCAGCCATCGTGACCGGCCAAAGCGGTCGAATGGGTTGTTTTGGCATTGACTCGAGCCATAACCCTCAGTGTTTGAAACACACACACAAAAGTGAGAAGTCCTCATCTCAAGCACAATTTGCTCTGCCAGACAGAGCACGCCACGCAGCCAGGTGGTTTTCCTAGTGACTGTCGGGCCAAGCTACCAGAGCAGGCGATTCCACAGGTATACTGTCCCGATTTCCAAAGGAAAGCAGAGAGCGCTTCTCACTGGGGCGCAGCTGCCTAGTGGATAAAGCCCCAGGCACTGGTGCCCCTGAGGGCTGCCGGGACAGCCAGGTCTACGCCGGTGGCAGGCGGCTCTGGGCTTCAGTGCCCTGCCAGTGGGCCCTGCTTGGGAAGACGTGCTCTTGCACGGGGTGGAGTCGGTTTCAGGTGGGACCTCCCTCCACATGCCTCTTCTGTCCCTTTGGCTGAAGCTGAGCCTGGCACTGGGGCTTTGTGCCTGCGCAGGAGACTTGAATCTCTGGACAGGCCCTGTGCCGGCTGGGACCTGAGCCTCAGCGCAGCTGCAGGCCCTGCACTCAGGTTGGTTGGACTGGCCCAGGTCAGCTAAGAGGGAGGAGAAGATGGTCGTCAGCACATCAGGAAGTCCTAGTGGCCACAGCTGCCAGCGGGAGAAGCGCCTCCAACAGCCCTGTGGGATGGAAGCCCCCTCTGGCTCCCGCTGCTGCCTCCGCCCTGCCCCCTCTTCTCGGGGCACGGAGCCGGCCCCTGGGGCCCAGCACTGAGTCTCCCACCGCCCCGGCCCGGCCCGGCCCGCCCTCTCCCTCCGCCCAGCCGAGACCCAGGTGCAGGCGCCCCAGCCCGCCAGGCCGGCCAGGACCCCGCCGCCCCCGCACACAGGCGTCCCGCCCCGCACCCCCGCCCTGGGCAGACCCGCCCCGCCCCCGCCCCACCGCTGCCGCTCTGGAGACCGTGCCCAAGGCGGGAGGTGCCCGAGGCGGGGAGGGGGAAGACAGTTGTGATGAGGGGCCGATTTCTCCACTGGGGAGCTGTCCCCGGTGGTAGTGCCGGGACACATGCGGCCTTTACCCACCCTGCCGACACCCACCGAATTGCCTCGCGGGAGCGTGTCCCCTGCCAGGAAACCTCACGTGCCGGGGGAGCGGGGTTCCCAAATGTACACACCAAATGCACCAAAAGAGGCCACGGGGAGGAAAGGGGTCGCTGGCGTGGGAGGAGCCTGCTGGGTGGGGGCTGGGCTAGAAGAGAACCTCTGCTACGCTGTCCTGGACTGTTGCTCTCTCCTCTAGGAAGGATGAAAAGCAAAGAGGCAGAAGAACCTCCAGGAACAAGAAAGCGGCTCCGATGCGGAAACGCAGAGCCCAAACTACCACCGCTAGGGGCCGCTGTTGGCAAAGAAGTGTTCCTTCCTCCCACGCGCAGGAGGGCGGGGGGCTGGATTCCGAGGCAGGGGGAGGGGCAGGGCCCGTGGCAGAAGGGGCTGTGGGGGAGGGGTCCCCTGGGCCCGACCTGGGACTGATGTGCGACCCTTTCTCCTTCCGAGGGCTCACCTGGTCCAGGCCAAGGGTCTGATTTGGGCCAGGCTGCCCGGACACTCTGAAGAGGCCGGTTCCTCGCCAAGCAAAGTGCCCGAGGCCTTGTCAAGGGCGGGCCTACCTAGGGCCAGCATTGCCCTGCCGGTCTCTCCCACGGCAATGGTCGCAGACGTGCTGACTCCCATCGCCGTCACCTCCACCTTTTTGGGAGGCGAAAACCTGGCCTTTCCCACCGCCGCCCGGCCTGAGGGCTTCTGCCTTGGCTGCCTGCCAGGCCTGGAGGGGCCTGTCTCCCAGAGAGGAGAGGCTCAGAGTCTTCTTCCCCTTCCTTGCCAAGGGCCACTCTTTCTCTGTGTTTCTTTTCTGGGATGAGAGGGGCGGGCCCCTGAGCACCCACACGACTCTCAGCCAGGAGCCTGCCCTTTCTCCTCCCGCCCTCCTTTGTGGTACCGTCCGAAGGAACTTTTATTTCCCTTTTCTCCGGGGTCGGGGGACCCGAAACGAAGCTGTTTACCTACCTATTGGGTTGTGAGACTTTCCAGGGGAAAGCATTTCTGCTCCCTTGAGGCACTGCGGCCAAGTGGGCTTCCGGGTCCGTGTGTTCCGTGTCCCAGGAAGGAACATTGTAAGCAGCCATCGTGACCGGCCAAAGCGGTCGAATGGGTTGTTTTGGCATTGACTCGAGCCATAACCCTCAGTGTTTGAAACACACACACAAAAGTGAGAAGTCCTCATCTCAAGCACAATTTGCTCTGCCAGACAGAGCACGCCACGCAGCCAGGTGGTTTTCCTAGTGACTGTCGGGCCAAGCTACCAGAGCAGGCGATTCCACAGGTATACTGTCCCGATTTCCAAAGGAAAGCAGAGAGCGCTTCTCACTGGGGCGCAGCTGCCTAGTGGATAAAGCCCCAGGCACTGGTGCCCCTGAGGGCTGCCGGGACAGCCAGGTCTACGCCGGTGGCAGGCGGCTCTGGGCTTCAGTGCCCTGCCAGTGGGCCCTGCTTGGGAATACGTGCTCTTGCACGGGGTGGAGTCGGTTTCAGGTGGGACCTCCCTTCCACATGCCTCTTCTGTCCCTTTGGCTGAAGCTGAGCCTGGCACTGGGGCTTTGTGCCTGCGCAGGAGACTTGAATCTCTGGACAGGCCCTGTGCCGGCTGGGACCTGAGCCTCAGCGCAGCTGCAGGCCCTACACTCAGGTTGGTTGGACTGGCCCAGGTCAGCTAAGAGGGAGGAGAAGATGGTCGTCAGCACATCAGGAAGTCCTAGTGGCCACAGCTGCCAGCGGGAGAAGCGCCTCCAACAGCCCTGTGGGATGGAAGCCCCCTCTGGCTCCCGCTGCTGCCTCCGCCCTGCCCCCTCTTCTCGGGGCACGGAGCCGGCCCCTGGGGCCCAGCACTGAGTCTCCCACCGCCCCGGCCCGGCCCGGCCCGCCCTCTCCCTCCGCCCAGCCTAGACCCAGGTGCAGGCGCCCCAGCCCGCCAGGCCGGCCAGGACCCCGCCGCCCCCGCACACAGGCGTCCCGCCCCGCACCCCCGCCCTGGGCAGACCCGCCCCGCCCCCGCCCCACCGCTGCCGCTCTGGAGACCGTGCCCAAGGCGGGAGGTGCCCGAGGCGGGGAGGGGGAAGACAGTTGTGATGAGGGGCCGATTTCTCCACTGGGGAGCTGTCCCCGGTGGTAGTGCCGGGACACATGCGGCCTTTACCCACCCTGCCGACACCCACCGAATTGCCTCGCGGGAGCGTGTCCCCTGCCAGGAAACCTCACGTGCCGGGGGAGCGGGGTTCCCAAATGTACACACCAAATGCACCAAAAGAGGCCACGGGGAGGAAAGGGGTCGCTGGCGTGGGAGGAGCCTGCTGGGTGGGGGCTGGGCTAGAAGAGTGAACCTCTGCTACGCTGTCCTGGACTGTTGCTCTCTCCTCTAGGAAGGATGAAAAGCAAAGAGGCAGAAGAACCTCCAGGAACAAGAAAGCGGCTCCGATGCGGAAACGCAGAGCCCAAACTACCACCGCTAGGGGCCGCTGTTGGCAAAGAAGTGTTCCTTCCTCCCACGCGCAGGAGGGCGGGGGGCTGGATTCCGAGGCAGGGGGAGGGGCAGGGCCCGTGGCAGAAGGGGCTGTGGGGGAGGGGTCCCCTGGGCCCGACCTGGGACTGATGTGCGACCCTTTCTCCTTCCGAGGGCTCACCTGGTCCAGGCCAAGGGTCTGATTTGGGCCAGGCTGCCCGGACACTCTGAAGAGGCCGGTTCCTCGCCAAGCAAAGTGCCCGAGGCCTTGTCAAGGGCGGGGCCTACCTAGGGCCAGCATTGCCCTGCCGGTCTCTCCCACGGCAATGGTCGCAGACGTGCTGACTCCCATCGCCGTCACCTCCACCTTTTTGGGAGGCGAAAACCTGGCCTTTCCCACCGCCGCCCGGCCTGAGGGCTTCTGCCTTGGCTGCCTGCCAGGCCTGGAGGGGCCTGTCTCCCAGAGAGGAGAGGCTCAGAGTCTTCTTCCCCTTCCTTGCCAAGGGCCACTCTTTCTCTGTGTTTCTTTTCTGGGATGAGAGGGGCGGGCCCCTGAGCACCACACGACTCTCAGCCAGGAGCCTGCCCTTTCTCCTCCCGCCCTCCTTTGTGGTACCGTCCGAAGGAACTTTTATTTCCCTTTTCTCCGGGGTCGGGGGACCCGAAACGAAGCTGTTTACCTACCTATTGGGTTGTGAGACTTTCCAGGGGAAAGCATTTCTGCTCCCTTGAGGCACTGCGGCCAAGTGGGCTTCCGGGTCCGTGTGTTCCGTGTCCCAGGAAGGAACATTGTAAGCAGCCATCGTGACCGGCCAAAGCGGTCGAATGGGTTGTTTTGGCATTGACTCGAGCCATAACCCTCAGTGTTTGAAACACACACACAAAAGTGAGAAGTCCTCATCTCAAGCACAATTTGCTCTGCAGACAGAGCACGCCACGCAGCCAGGTGGTTTTCCTAGTGACTGTCGGGCCAAGCTACCAGAGCAGGCGATTCCACAGGTATACTGTCCCGATTTCCAAAGGAAAGCAGAGAGCCCTTCTCACTGGGGCGCAGCTGCCTAGTGGATAAAGCCCCAGGCACTGGTGCCCCTGAGGGCTGCCGGGACAGCCAGGTCTACGCCGGTGGCAGGCGGCTCTGGGCTTCAGTGCCCTGCCAGTGGGCCCTGCTTGGGAATACGTGCTCTTGCACGGGGTGGAGTCGGTTTCAGGTGGACCTCCCTTCCACATGCCTCTTCTGTCCCTTTGGCTGAAGCTGAGCCTGGCACTGGGGCTTTGTGCCTGCGCAGGAGACTTGAATCTCTGGACAGGCCCTGTGCCGGCTGGGACCTGAGCCTCAGCGCAGCTGCAGGCCCTACACTCAGGTTGGTTGGACTGGCCCAGGTCAGCTAAGAGGGAGGAGAAGATGGTCGTCAGCACATCAGGAAGTCCTAGTGGCCACAGCTGCCAGCGGGAGAAGCGCCTCCAACAGCCCTGTGGGATGGAAGCCCCCTCTGGCTCCCGCTGCTGCCTCCGCCCTGCCCCCTCTTCTCGGGGCACGGAGCCGGCCCCTGGGGCCCAGCACTGAGTCTCCCACCGCCCCGGCCCGGCCCGGCCCGCCCTCTCCCTCCGCCCAGCCTAGACCCAGGTGCAGGCGCCCCAGCCCGCCAGGCCGGCCAGGACCCCGCCGCCCCCGCACACAGGCGTCCCGCCCCGCACCCCCGCCCTGGGCAGACCCGCCCCGCCCCCGCCCCACCGCTGCCGCTCTGGAGACCGTGCCCAAGGCGGGAGGTGCCCGAGGCGGGGAGGGGGAAGACAGTTGTGATGAGGGGCCGATTTCTCCACTGGGGAGCTGTCCCCGGTGGTAGTGCCGGGACACATGCGGCCTTTACCCACCCTGCCGACACCCACCGAATTGCCTCGCGGGAGCGTGTCCCCTGCCAGGAAACCTCACGTGCCGGGGGAGCGGGGTTCCCAAATGTACACACCAAATGCACCAAAAGAGGCCACGGGGAGGAAAGGGGTCGCTGGCGTGGGAGGAGCCTGCTGGGTGGGGGCTGGGCTAGAAGAGAACCTCTGCTACGCTGTCCTGGACTGTTGCTCTCTCCTCTAGGAAGGATGAAAAGCAAAGAGGCAGAAGAACCTCCAGGAACAAGAAAGCGGCTCCGATGCGGAAACGCAGAGCCCAAACTACCACCGCTAGGGGCCGCTGTTGGCAAAGAAGTGTTCCTTCCTCCCACGCGCAGGAGGGCGGGGGGCTGGATTCCGAGGCAGGGGGAGGGGCAGGGCCCGTGGCAGAAGGGGCTGTGGGGGAGGGGTCCCCTGGGCCCGACCTGGGACTGATGTGCGACCCTTTCTCCTTCCGAGGGCTCACCTGGTCCAGGCCAAGGGTCTGATTTGGGCCAGGCTGCCCGGACACTCTGAAGAGGCCGGTTCCTCGCCAAGCAAAGTGCCCGAGGCCTTGTCAAGGGCGGGCCTACCTAGGGCCAGCATTGCCCTGCCGGTCTCTCCCACGGCAATGGTCGCAGACGTGCTGACTCCCATCGCCGTCACCTCCACCTTTTTGGGAGGCGAAAACCTGGCCTTTCCCACCGCCGCCCGGCCTGAGGGCTTCTGCCTTGGCTGCCTGCCAGGCCTGGAGGGGCCTGTCTCCCAGAGAGGAGAGGCTCAGAGTCTTCTTCCCCTTCCTTGCCAAGGGCCACTCTTTCTCTGTGTTTCTTTTCTGGGATGAGAGGGGCGGGCCCCTGAGCACCCACACGACTCTCAGCCAGGAGCCTGCCCTTTCTCCTCCCGCCCTCCTTTGTGGTACCGTCCGAAGGAACTTTTATTTCCCTTTTCTCCGGGGTCGGGGGACCCGAAACGAAGCTGTTTACCTACCTATTGGGTTGTGAGACTTTCCAGGGGAAAGCATTTCTGCTCCCTTGAGGCACTGCGGCCAAGTGGGCTTCCGGGTCCGTGTGTTCCGTGTCCCAGGAAGGAACATTGTAAGCAGCCATCGTGACCGGCCAAAGCGGTCGAATGGGTTGTTTTGGCATTGACTCGAGCCATAACCCTCAGTGTTTGAAACACACACACAAAAGTGAGAAGTCCTCATCTCAAGCACAATTTGCTCTGCCAGACAGAGCACGCCACGCAGCCAGGTGGTTTTCCTAGTGACTGTCGGGCCAAGCTACCAGAGCAGGCGATTCCACAGGTATACTGTCCCGATTTCCAAAGGAAAGCAGAGAGCCCTTCTCACTGGGGCGCAGCTGCCTAGTGGATAAAGCCCCAGGCACTGGTGCCCCTGAGGGCTGCCGGGACAGCCAGGTCTACGCCGGTGGCAGGCAGCTCTGGGCTTCAGTGCCCTGCCAGTGGGCCCTGCTTGGGAATACGTGCTCTTGCACGGGGTGGAGTCGGTTTCAGGTGGGACCTCCCTTCCACATGCCTCTTCTGTCCCTTTGGCTGAAGCTGAGCCTGGCACTGGGGCTTTGTGCCTGCGCAGGAGACTTGAATCTCTGGACAGGCCCTGTGCCGGCTGGGACCTGAGCCTCAGCGCAGCTGCAGGCCCTACACTCAGGTTGGTTGGACTGGCCCAGGTCAGCTAAGAGGGAGGAGAAGATGGTCGTCAGCACATCAGGAAGTCCTAGTGGCCACAGCTGCCAGCGGGAGAAGCGCCTCCAACAGCCCTGTGGGATGGAAGCCCCCTCTGGCTCCCGCTGCTGCCTCCGCCCTGCCCCCTCTTCTCGGGGCACGGAGCCGGCCCCTGGGGCCCAGCACTGAGTCTCCCACCGCCCCGGCCCGGCCCGGCCCGCCCTCTCCCTCCGCCCAGCCGAGACCCAGGTGCAGGCGCCCCAGCCCGCCAGGCCGGCCAGGACCCCGCCGCCCCCGCACACAGGCGTCCCGCCCCGCACCCCCGCCCTGGGCAGACCCGCCCCGCCCCCGCCCCACCGCTGCCGCTCTGGAGACCGTGCCCAAGGCGGGAGGTGCCCGAGGCGGGGAGGGGGAAGACAGTTGTGATGAGGGGCCGATTTCTCCACTGGGGAGCTGTCCCCGGTGGTAGTGCCGGGACACATGCGGCCTTTACCCACCCTGCCGACACCCACCGAATTGCCTCGCGGGAGCGTGTCCCCTGCCAGGAAACCTCACGTGCCGGGGGAGCGGGGTTCCCAAATGTACACACCAAATGCACCAAAAGAGGCCACGGGGAGGAAAGGGGTCGCTGGCGTGGGAGGAGCCTGCTGGGTGGGGGCTGGGCTAGAAGAGAACCTCTGCTACGCTGTCCTGGACTGTTGCTCTCTCCTCTAGGAAGGATGAAAAGCAAAGAGGCAGAAGAACCTCCAGGAACAAGAAAGCGGCTCCGATGCGGAAACGCAGAGCCCAAACTACCACCGCTAGGGGCCGCTGTTGGCAAAGAAGTGTTCCTTCCTCCCACGCGCAGGAGGGCGGGGGGCTGGATTCCGAGGCAGGGGGAGGGGCAGGGCCCGTGGCAGAAGGGGCTGTGGGGGAGGGGTCCCCTGGGCCCGACCTGGGACTGATGTGCGACCCTTTCTCCTTCCGAGGGCTCACCTGGTCCAGGCCAAGGGTCTGATTTGGGCCAGGCTGCCCGGACACTCTGAAGAGGCCGGTTCCTCGCCAAGCAAAGTGCCCGAGGCCTTGTCAAGGGCGGGCCTACCTAGGGCCAGCATTGCCCTGCCGGTCTCTCCCACGGCAATGGTCGCAGACGTGCTGACTCCCATCGCCGTCACCTCCACCTTTTTGGGAGGCGAAAACCTGGCCTTTCCCACCGCCGCCCGGCCTGAGGGCTTCTGCCTTGGCTGCCTGCCAGGCCTGGAGGGGCCTGTCTCCCAGAGAGGAGAGGCTCAGAGTCTTCTTCCCCTTCCTTGCCAAGGGCCACTCTTTCTCTGTGTTTCTTTTCTGGGATGAGAGGGGCGGGCCCCTGAGCACCCACACGACTCTCAGCCAGGAGCCTGCCCTTTCTCCTCCCGCCCTCCTTTGTGGTACCGTCCGAAGGAACTTTTATTTCCCTTTTCTCCGGGGTCGGGGGACCCGAAACGAAGCTGTTTACCTACCTATTGGGTTGTGAGACTTTCCAGGGGAAAGCATTTCTGCTCCCTTGAGGCACTGCGGCCAAGTGGGCTTCCGGGTCCGTGTGTTCCGTGTCCCAGGAAGGAACATTGTAAGCAGCCATCGTGACCGGCCAAAGCGGTCGAATGGGTTGTTTTGGCATTGACTCGAGCCATAACCCTCAGTGTTTGAAACACACACACAAAAGTGAGAAGTCCTCATCTCAAGCACAATTTGCTCTGCCAGACAGAGCACGCCACGCAGCCAGGTGGTTTTCCTAGTGACTGTCGGGCCAAGCTACCAGAGCAGGCGATTCCACAGGTATACTGTCCCGATTTCCAAAGGAAAGCAGAGAGCGCTTCTCACTGGGGCGCAGCTGCCTAGTGGATAAAGCCCCAGGCACTGGTGCCCCTGAGGGCTGCCGGGACAGCCAGGTCTACGCCGGTGGCAGGCGGCTCTGGGCTTCAGTGCCCTGCCAGTGGGCCCTGCTTGGGAATACGTGCTCTTGCACGGGGTGGAGTCGGTTTCAGGTGGGACCTCCCTTCCACATGCCTCTTCTGTCCCTTTGGCTGAAGCTGAGCCTGGCACTGGGGCTTTGTGCCTGCGCAGGAGACTTGAATCTCTGGACAGGCCCTGTGCCGGCTGGGACCTGAGCCTCAGCGCAGCTGCAGGCCCTACACTCAGGTTGGTTGGACTGGCCCAGGTCAGCTAAGAGGGAGGAGAAGATGGTCGTCAGCACATCAGGAAGTCCTAGTGGCCACAGCTGCCAGCGGGAGAAGCGCCTCCAACAGCCCTGTGGGATGGAAGCCCCCTCTGGCTCCCGCTGCTGCCTCCGCCCTGCCCCCTCTTCTCGGGGCACGGAGCCGGCCCCTGGGGCCCAGCACTGAGTCTCCCACCGCCCCGGCCCGGCCCGGCCCGCCCTCTCCCTCCGCCCAGCCGAGACCCAGGTGCAGGCGCCCCAGCCCGCCAGGCCGGCCAGGACCCCGCCGCCCCCGCACACAGGCGTCCCGCCCCGCACCCCCACCCTGGGCAGACCCGCCCCGCCCCCGCCCCACCGCTGCCGCTCTGGAGACCGTGCCCAAGGCGGGAGGTGCCCGAGGCGGGGAGGGGGAAGACAGTTGTGATGAGGGGCCGATTTCTCCACTGGGGAGCTGTCCCCGGTGGTAGTGCCGGGACACACGCGGCCTTTACCCACCCTGCCGACACCCACCGAATTGCCTCGCGGGAGCGTGTCCCCTGCCAGGAAACCTCACGTGCCGGGGGAGCGGGTTTCCCAAATGTACACACCAAATGCACCAAAAGAGGCCACGGGGAGGAAAGGGGTCGCTGGCGTGGGAGGAGCCTGCTGGGTGGGGGCTGGGCTAGAAGAGAACCTCTGCTACGCTGTCCTGGACTGTTGCTCTCTCCTCTAGGAAGGATGAAAAGCAAAGAGGCAGAAGAACCTCCAGGAACAAGAAAGCGGCTCCGATGCGGAAACGCAGAGCCCAAACTACCACCGCTAGGGGCCGCTGTTGGCAAAGAAGTGTTCCTTCCTCCCACGCGCAGGAGGGCGGGGGGCTGGATTCCGAGGCAGGGGGAGGGGCAGGGCCCGTGGCAGAAGGGGCTGTGGGGGAGGGGTCCCCTGGGCCCGACCTGGGACTGATGTGCGACCCTTTCTCCTTCCGAGGGCTCACCTGGTCCAGGCCAAGGGTCTGATTTGGGCCAGGCTGCCCGGACACTCTGAAGAGGCCGGTTCCTCGCCAAGCAAAGTGCCCGAGGCCTTGTCAAGGGCGGGCCTACCTAGGGCCAGCATTGCCCTGCCGGTCTCTCCCACGGCAATGGTCGCAGACGTGCTGACTCCCATCGCCGTCACCTCCACCTTTTTGGGAGGCGAAAACCTGGCCTTTCCCACCGCCGCCCGGCCTGAGGGCTTCTGCCTTGGCTGCCTGCCAGGCCTGGAGGGGCCTGTCTCCCAGAGAGGAGAGGCTCAGAGTCTTCTTCCCCTTCCTTGCCAAGGGCCACTCTTTCTCTGTGTTTCTTTTCTGGGATGAGAGGGGCGGGCCCCTGAGCACCCACACGACTCTCAGCCAGGAGCCTGCCCTTTCTCCTCCCGCCCTCCTTTGTGGTACCGTCCGAAGGAACTTTTATTTCCCTTTTCTCCGGGGTCGGGGGACCCGAAACGAAGCTGTTTACCTACCTATTGGGTTGTGAGACTTTCCAGGGGAAAGCATTTCTGCTCCCTTGAGGCACTGCGGCCAAGTGGGCTTCCGGGTCCGTGTGTTCCGTGTCCCAGGAAGGAACATTGTAAGCAGCCATCGTGACCGGCCAAAGCGGTCGAATGGGTTGTTTTGGCATTGACTCGAGCCATAACCCTCAGTGTTTGAAACACACACACAAAAGTGAGAAGTCCTCATCTCAAGCACAATTTGCTCTGCCAGACAGAGCACGCCACGCAGCCAGGTGGTTTTCCTAGTGACTGTCGGGCCAAGCTACCAGAGCAGGCGATTCCACAGGTATACTGTCCCGATTTCCAAAGGAAAGCAGAGAGCGCTTCTCACTGGGGCGCAGCTGCCTAGTGGATAAAGCCCCAGGCACTGGTGCCCCTGAGGGCTGCCGGGACAGCCAGGTCTACGCCGGTGGCAGGCGGCTCTGGGCTTCAGTGCCCTGCCAGTGGGCCCTGCTTGGGAAGACGTGCTCTTGCACGGGGTGGAGTCGGTTTCAGGTGGGACCTCCCTTCCACATGCCTCTTCTGTCCCTTTGGCTGAAGCTGAGCCTGGCACTGGGGCTTTGTGCCTGCGCAGGAGACTTGAATCTCTGGACAGGCCCTGTGCCGGCTGGGACCTGAGCCTCAGCGCAGCTGCAGGCCCTACACTCAGGTTGGTTGGACTGGCCCAGGTCAGCTAAGAGGGAGGAGAAGATGGTCGTCAGCACATCAGGAAGTCCTAGTGGCCACAGCTGCCAGCGGGAGAAGCGCCTCCAACAGCCCTGTGGGATGGAAGCCCCCTCTGGCTCCCGCTGCTGCCTCCGCCCTGCCCCCTCTTCTCGGGGCACGGAGCCGGCCCCTGGGGCCCAGCACTGAGTCTCCCACCGCCCCGGCCCGGCCCGGCCCGCCCTCTCCCTCCGCCCAGCCGAGACCCAGGTGCAGGCGCCCCAGCCCGCCAGGCCGGCCAGGACCCCGCCGCCCCCGCACACAGGCGTCCCGCCCCGCACCCCCGCCCTGGGCAGACCCGCCCCGCCCCCGCCCCACCGCTGCCGCTCTGGAGACCGTGCCCAAGGCGGGAGGTGCCCGAGGCGGGGAGGGGGAAGACAGTTGTGATGAGGGGCCGATTTCTCCACTGGGGAGCTGTCCCCGGTGGTAGTGCCGGGACACACGCGGCCTTTACCCACCCTGCCGACACCCACCGAATTGCCTCGCGGGAGCGTGTCCCCTGCCAGGAAACCTCACGTGCCGGGGGAGCGGGGTTCCCAAATGTACACACCAAATGCACCAAAAGAGGCCACGGGGAGGAAAGGGGTCGCTGGCGTGGGAGGAGCCTGCTGGGTGGGGGCTGGGCTAGAAGAGAACCTCTGCTACGCTGTCCTGGACTGTTGCTCTCTCCTCTAGGAAGGATGAAAAGCAAAGAGGCAGAAGAACCTCCAGGAACAAGAAAGCGGCTCCGATGCGGAAACGCAGAGCCCAAACTACCACCGCTAGGGGCCGCTGTTGGCAAAGAAGTGTTCCTTCCTCCCACGCGCAGGAGGGCGGGGGGCTGGATTCCGAGGCAGGGGGAGGGGCAGGGCCCGTGGCAGAAGGGGCTGTGGGGGAGGGGTCCCCTGGGCCCGACCTGGGACTGATGTGCGACCCTTTCTCCTTCCGAGGGCTCACCTGGTCCAGGCCAAGGGTCTGATTTGGGCCAGGCTGCCCGGACACTCTGAAGAGGCCGGTTCCTCGCCAAGCAAAGTGCCCGAGGCCTTGTCAAGGGCGGGCCTACCTAGGGCCAGCATTGCCCTGCCGGTCTCTCCCACGGCAATGGTCGCAGACGTGCTGACTCCCATCGCCGTCACCTCCACCTTTTTGGGAGGCGAAAACCTGGCCTTTCCCACCGCCGCCCGGCCTGAGGGCTTCTGCCTTGGCTGCCTGCCAGGCCTGGAGGGGCCTGTCTCCCAGAGAGGAGAGGCTCAGAGTCTTCTTCCCCTTCCTTGCCAAGGGCCACTCTTTCTCTGTGTTTCTTTTCTGGGATGAGAGGGGCGGGCCCCTGAGCACCCACACGACTCTCAGCCAGGAGCCTGCCCTTTCTCCTCCCGCCCTCCTTTGTGGTACCGTCCGAAGGAACTTTTATTTCCCTTTTCTCCGGGGTCGGGGGACCCGAAACGAAGCTGTTTACCTACCTATTGGGTTGTGAGACTTTCCAGGGGAAAGCATTTCTGCTCCCTTGAGGCACTGCGGCCAAGTGGGCTTCCGGGTCCGTGTGTTCCGTGTCCCAGGAAGGAACATTGTAAGCAGCCATCGTGACCGGCCAAAGCGGTCGAATGGGTTGTTTTGGCATTGACTCGAGCCATAACCCTCAGTGTTTGAAACACACACACAAAAGTGAGAAGTCCTCATCTCAAGCACAATTTGCTCTGCCAGACAGAGCACGCCACGCAGCCAGGTGGTTTTCCTAGTGACTGTCGGGCCAAGCTACCAGAGCAGGCGATTCCACAGGTATACTGTCCCGATTTCCAAAGGAAAGCAGAGAGCCCTTCTCACTGGGGCGCAGCTGCCTAGTGGATAAAGCCCCAGGCACTGGTGCCCCTGAGGGCTGCCGGGACAGCCAGGTCTACGCCGGTGGCAGGCAGCTCTGGGCTTCAGTGCCCTGCCAGTGGGCCCTGCTTGGGAATACGTGCTCTTGCACGGGGTGGAGTCGGTTTCAGGTGGGACCTCCCTTCCACATGCCTCTTCTGTCCCTTTGGCTGAAGCTGAGCCTGGCACTGGGGCTTTGTGCCTGCGCAGGAGACTTGAATCTCTGGACAGGCCCTGTGCCGGCTGGGACCTGAGCCTCAGCGCAGCTGCAGGCCCTACACTCAGGTTGGTTGGACTGGCCCAGGTCAGCTAAGAGGGAGGAGAAGATGGTCGTCAGCACATCAGGAAGTCCTAGTGGCCACAGCTGCCAGCGGGAGAAGCGCCTCCAACAGCCCTGTGGGATGGAAGCCCCCTCTGGCTCCCGCTGCTGCCTCCGCCCTGCCCCCTCTTCTCGGGGCACGGAGCCGGCCCCTGGGGCCCAGCACTGAGTCTCCCACCGCCCCGGCCCGGCCCGGCCCGCCCTCTCCCTCCGCCCAGCCGAGACCCAGGTGCAGGCGCCCCAGCCCGCCAGGCCGGCCAGGACACCGCCGCCCCCGCACACAGGCGTCCCGCCCCGCACCCCCGCCCTGGGCAGACCCGCCCCGCCCCCGCCCCACCGCTGCCGCTCTGGAGACCGTGCCCAAGGCGGGAGGTGCCCGAGGCGGGGAGGGGGAAGACAGTTGTGATGAGGGGCCGATTTCTCCACTGGGGAGCTGTCCCCGGTGGTAGTGCCGGGACACATGCGGCCTTTACCCACCCTGCCGACACCCACCGAATTCCCTCGCGGGAGCGTGTCCCCTGCCAGGAAACCTCACGTGCCGGGGGAGCGGGGTTCCCAAATGTACACACCAAATGCACCAAAAGAGGCCACGGGGAGGAAAGGGGTCGCTGGCGTGGGAGGAGCCTGCTGGGTGGGGGCTGGGCTAGAAGAGAACCTCTGCTACGCTGTCCTGGACTGTTGCTCTCTCCTCTAGGAAGGATGAAAAGCAAAGAGGCAGAAGAACCTCCAGGAACAAGAAAGCGGCTCCGATGCGGAAACGCAGAGCCCAAACTACCACCGCTAGGGGCCGCTGTTGGCAAAGAAGTGTTCCTTCCTCCCACGCGCAGGAGGGCGGGGGGCTGGATTCCGAGGCAGGGGGAGGGGCAGGGCCCGTGGCAGAAGGGGCTGTGGGGGAGGGGTCCCCTGGGCCCGACCTGGGACTGATGTGCGACCCTTTCTCCTTCCGAGGGCTCACCTGGTCCAGGCCAAGGGTCTGATTTGGGCCAGGCTGCCCGGACACTCTGAAGAGGCCGGTTCCTCGCCAAGCAAAGTGCCCGAGGCCTTGTCAAGGGCGGGCCTACCTAGGGCCAGCATTGCCCTGCCGGTCTCTCCCACGGCAATGGTCGCAGACGTGCTGACTCCCATCGCCGTCACCTCCACCTTTTTGGGAGGCGAAAACCTGGCCTTTCCCACCGCCGCCCGGCCTGAGGGCTTCTGCCTTGGCTGCCTGCCAGGCCTGGAGGGGCCTGTCTCCCAGAGAGGAGAGGCTCAGAGTCTTCTTCCCCTTCCTTGCCAAGGGCCACTCTTTCTCTGTGTTTCTTTTCTGGGATGAGAGGGGCGGGCCCCTGAGCACCCACACGACTCTCAGCCAGGAGCCTGCCCTTTCTCCTCCCGCCCTCCTTTGTGGTACCGTCCGAAGGAACTTTTATTTCCCTTTTCTCCGGGGTCGGGGGACCCGAAACGAAGCTGTTTACCTACCTATTGGGTTGTGAGACTTTCCAGGGGAAAGCATTTCTGCTCCCTTGAGGCACTGCGGCCAAGTGGGCTTCCGGGTCCGTGTGTTCCGTGTCCCAGGAAGGAACATTGTAAGCAGCCATCGTGACCGGCCAAAGCGGTCGAATGGGTTGTTTTGGCATTGACTCGAGCCATAACCCTCAGTGTTTGAAACACACACACAAAAGTGAGAAGTCCTCATCTCAAGCACAATTTGCTCTGCCAGACAGAGCACGCCACGCAGCCAGGTGGTTTTCCTAGTGACTGTCGGGCCAAGCTACCAGAGCAGGCGATTCCACAGGTATACTGTCCCGATTTCCAAAGGAAAGCAGAGAGCCCTTCTCACTGGGGCGCAGCTGCCTAGTGGATAAAGCCCCAGGCACTGGTGCCCCTGAGGGCTGCCGGGACAGCCAGGTCTACGCCGGTGGCAGGCGGCTCTGGGCTTCAGTGCCCTGCCAGTGGGCCCTGCTTGGGAATACGTGCTCTTGCACGGGGTGGAGTCGGTTTCAGGTGGGACCTCCCTTCCACATGCCTCTTCTGTCCCTTTGGCTGAAGCTGAGCCTGGCACTGGGGCTTTGTGCCTGCGCAGGAGACTTGAATCTCTGGACAGGCCCTGTGCCGGCTGGGACCTGAGCCTCAGCGCAGCTGCAGGCCCTACACTCAGGTTGGTTGGACTGGCCCAGGTCAGCTAAGAGGGAGGAGAAGATGGTCGTCAGCACATCAGGAAGTCCTAGTGGCCACAGCTGCCAGCGGGAGAAGCGCCTCCAACAGCCCTGTGGGATGGAAGCCCCCTCTGGCTCCCGCTGCTGCCTCCGCCCTGCCCCCTCTTCTCGGGGCACGGAGCCGGCCCCTGGGGCCCAGCACTGAGTCTCCCACCGCCCCGGCCCGGCCCGGCCCGCCCTCTCCCTCCGCCCAGCCGAGACCCAGGTGCAGGCGCCCCAGCCCGCCAGGCCGGCCAGGACCCCGCCGCCCCCGCACACAGGCGTCCCGCCCCGCACCCCCGCCCTGGGCAGACCCGCCCCGCCCCCGCCCCACCGCTGCCGCTCTGGAGACCGTGCCCAAGGCGGGAGGTGCCCGAGGCGGGGAGGGGGAAGACAGTTGTGATGAGGGGCCGATTTCTCCACTGGGGAGCTGTCCCCGGTGGTAGTGCCGGGACACATGCGGCCTTTACCCACCCTGCCGACACCCACCGAATTGCCTCGCGGGAGCGTGTCCCCTGCCAGGAAACCTCACGTGCCGGGGGAGCGGGGTTCCCAAATGTACACACCAAATGCACCAAAAGAGGCCACGGGGAGGAAAGGGGTCGCTGGCGTGGGAGGAGCCTGCTGGGTGGGGGCTGGGCTAGAAGAGAACCTCTGCTACGCTGTCCTGGACTGTTGCTCTCTCCTCTAGGAAGGATGAAAAGCAAAGAGGCAGAAGAACCTCCAGGAACAAGAAAGCGGCTCCGATGCGGAAACGCAGAGCCCAAACTACCACCGCTAGGGGCCGCTGTTGGCAAAGAAGTGTTCCTTCCTCCCACGCGCAGGAGGGCGGGGGGCTGGATTCCGAGGCAGGGGGAGGGGCAGGGCCCGTGGCAGAAGGGGCTGTGGGGGAGGGGTCCCCTGGGCCCGACCTGGGACTGATGTGCGACCCTTTCTCCTTCCGAGGGCTCACCTGGTCCAGGCCAAGGGTCTGATTTGGGCCAGGCTGCCCGGACACTCTGAAGAGGCCGGTTCCTCGCCAAGCAAAGTGCCCGAGGCCTTGTCAAGGGCGGGCCTACCTAGGGCCAGCATTGCCCTGCCGGTCTCTCCCACGGCAATGGTCGCAGACGTGCTGACTCCCATCGCCGTCACCTCCACCTTTTTGGGAGGCGAAAACCTGGCCTTTCCCACCGCCGCCCGGCCTGAGGGCTTCTGCCTTGGCTGCCTGCCAGGCCTGGAGGGGCCTGTCTCCCAGAGAGGAGAGGCTCAGAGTCTTCTTCCCCTTCCTTGCCAAGGGCCACTCTTTCTCTGTGTTTCTTTTCTGGGATGAGAGGGGCGGGCCCCTGAGCACCCACACGACTCTCAGCCAGGAGCCTGCCCTTTCTCCTCCCGCCCTCCTTTGTGGTACCGTCCGAAGGAACTTTTATTTCCCTTTTCTCCGGGGTCGGGGGACCCGAAACGAAGCTGTTTACCTACCTATTGGGTTGTGAGACTTTCCAGGGGAAAGCATTTCTGCTCCCTTGAGGCACTGCGGCCAAGTGGGCTTCCGGGTCCGTGTGTTCCGTGTCCCAGGAAGGAACATTGTAAGCAGCCATCGTGACCGGCCAAAGCGGTCGAATGGGTTGTTTTGGCATTGACTCGAGCCATAACCCTCAGTGTTTGAAACACACACACAAAAGTGAGAAGTCCTCATCTCAAGCACAATTTGCTCTGCCAGACAGAGCACGCCACGCAGCCAGGTGGTTTTCCTAGTGACTGTCGGGCCAAGCTACCAGAGCAGGCGATTCCACAGGTATACTGTCCCGATTTCCAAAGGAAAGCAGAGAGCCCTTCTCACTGGGGCGCAGCTGCCTAGTGGATAAAGCCCCAGGCACTGGTGCCCCTGAGGGCTGCCGGGACAGCCAGGTCTACGCCGGTGGCAGGCGGCTCTGGGCTTCAGTGCCCTGCCAGTGGGCCCTGCTTGGGAATACGTGCTCTTGCACGGGGTGGAGTCGGTTTCAGGTGGGACCTCCCTTCCACATGCCTCTTCTGTCCCTTTGGCTGAAGCTGAGCCTGGCACTGGGGCTTTGTGCCTGCGCAGGAGACTTGAATCTCTGGACAGGCCCTGTGCCGGCTGGGACCTGAGCCTCAGCGCAGCTGCAGGCCCTACACTCAGGTTGGTTGGACTGGCCCAGGTCAGCTAAGAGGGAGGAGAAGATGGTCGTCAGCACATCAGGAAGTCCTAGTGGCCACAGCTGCCAGCGGGAGAAGCGCCTCCAACAGCCCTGTGGGATGGAAGCCCCCTCTGGCTCCCGCTGCTGCCTCCGCCCTGCCCCCTCTTCTCGGGGCACGGAGCCGGCCCCTGGGGCCCAGCACTGAGTCTCCCACCGCCCCGGCCCGGCCCGGCCCGCCCTCTCCCTCCGCCCAGCCGAGACCCAGGTGCAGGCGCCCCAGCCCGCCAGGCCGGCCAGGACCCCGCCGCCCCCGCACACAGGCGTCCCGCCCCGCACCCCCGCCCTGGGCAGACCCGCCCCGCCCCCGCCCCACCGCTGCCGCTCTGGAGACCGTGCCCAAGGCGGGAGGTGCCCGAGGCGGGGAGGGGGAAGACAGTTGTGATGAGGGGCCGATTTCTCCACTGGGGAGCTGTCCCCGGTGGTAGTGCCGGGACACATGCGGCCTTTACCCACCCTGCCGACACCCACCGAATTGCCTCGCGGGAGCGTGTCCCCTGCCAGGAAACCTCACGTGCCGGGGGAGCGGGGTTCCCAAATGTACACACCAAATGCACCAAAAGAGGCCACGGGGAGGAAAGGGGTCGCTGGCGTGGGAGGAGCCTGCTGGGTGGGGGCTGGGCTAGAAGAGAACCTCTGCTACGCTGTCCTGGACTGTTGCTCTCTCCTCTAGGAAGGATGAAAAGCAAAGAGGCAGAAGAACCTCCAGGAACAAGAAAGCGGCTCCGATGCGGAAACGCAGAGCCCAAACTACCACCGCTAGGGGCCGCTGTTGGCAAAGAAGTGTTCCTTCCTCCCACGCGCAGGAGGGCGGGGGGCTGGATTCCGAGGCAGGGGGAGGGGCAGGGCCCGTGGCAGAAGGGGCTGTGGGGGAGGGGTCCCCTGGGCCCGACCTGGGACTGATGTGCGACCCTTTCTCCTTCCGAGGGCTCACCTGGTCCAGGCCAAGGGTCTGATTTGGGCCAGGCTGCCCGGACACTCTGAAGAGGCCGGTTCCTCGCCAAGCAAAGTGCCCGAGGCCTTGTCAAGGGCGGGCCTACCTAGGGCCAGCATTGCCCTGCCGGTCTCTCCCACGGCAATGGTCGCAGACGTGCTGACTCCCATCGCCGTCACCTCCACCTTTTTGGGAGGCGAAAACCTGGCCTTTCCCACCGCCGCCCGGCCTGAGGGCTTCTGCCTTGGCTGCCTGCCAGGCCTGGAGGGGCCTGTCTCCCAGAGAGGAGAGGCTCAGAGTCTTCTTCCCCTTCCTTGCCAAGGGCCACTCTTTCTCTGTGTTTCTTTTCTGGGATGAGAGGGGCGGGCCCCTGAGCACCCACACGACTCTCAGCCAGGAGCCTGCCCTTTCTCCTCCCGCCCTCCTTTGTGGTACCGTCCGAAGGAACTTTTATTTCCCTTTTCTCCGGGGTCGGGGGACCCGAAACGAAGCTGTTTACCTACCTATTGGGTTGTGAGACTTTCCAGGGGAAAGCATTTCTGCTCCCTTGAGGCACTGCGGCCAAGTGGGCTTCCGGGTCCGTGTGTTCCGTGTCCCAGGAAGGAACATTGTAAGCAGCCATCGTGACCGGCCAAAGCGGTCGAATGGGTTGTTTTGGCATTGACTCGAGCCATAACCCTCAGTGTTTGAAACACACACACAAAAGTGAGAAGTCCTCATCTCAAGCACAATTTGCTCTGCCAGACAGAGCACGCCACGCAGCCAGGTGGTTTTCCTAGTGACTGTCGGGCCAAGCTACCAGAGCAGGCGATTCCACAGGTATACTGTCCCGATTTCCAAAGGAAAGCAGAGAGCCCTTCTCACTGGGGCGCAGCTGCCTAGTGGATAAAGCCCCAGGCACTGGTGCCCCTGAGGGCTGCCGGGACAGCCAGGTCTACGCCGGTGGCAGGCGGCTCTGGGCTTCAGTGCCCTGCCAGTGGGCCCTGCTTGGGAATACGTGCTCTTGCACGGGGTGGAGTCGGTTTCAGGTGGGACCTCCCTTCCACATGCCTCTTCTGTCCCTTTGGCTGAAGCTGAGCCTGGCACTGGGGCTTTGTGCCTGCGCAGGAGACTTGAATCTCTGGACAGGCCCTGTGCCGGCTGGGACCTGAGCCTCAGCGCAGCTGCAGGCCCTACACTCAGGTTGGTTGGACTGGCCCAGGTCAGCTAAGAGGGAGGAGAAGATGGTCGTCAGCACATCAGGAAGTCCTAGTGGCCACAGCTGCCAGCGGGAGAAGCGCCTCCAACAGCCCTGTGGGATGGAAGCCCCCTCTGGCTCCCGCTGCTGCCTCCGCCCTGCCCCCTCTTCTCGGGGCACGGAGCCGGCCCCTGGGGCCCAGCACTGAGTCTCCCACCGCCCCGGCCCGGCCCGGCCCGCCCTCTCCCTCCGCCCAGCCGAGACCCAGGTGCAGGCGCCCCAGCCCGCCAGGCCGGCCAGGACCCCGCCGCCCCCGCACACAGGCGTCCCGCCCCGCACCCCCGCCCTGGGCAGACCCGCCCCGCCCCCGCCCCACCGCTGCCGCTCTGGAGACCGTGCCCAAGGCGGGAGGTGCCCGAGGCGGGGAGGGGGAAGACAGTTGTGATGAGGGGCCGATTTCTCCACTGGGGAGCTGTCCCCGGTGGTAGTGCCGGGACACACGCGGCCTTTACCCACCCTGCCGACACCCACCGAATTGCCTCGCGGGAGCGTGTCCCCTGCCAGGAAACCTCACGTGCCGGGGGAGCGGGGTTCCCAAATGTACACACCAAATGCACCAAAAGAGGCCACGGGGAGGAAAGGGGTCGCTGGCGTGGGAGGAGCCTGCTGGGTGGGGGCTGGGCTAGAAGAGAACCTCTGCTACGCTGTCCTGGACTGTTGCTCTCTCCTCTAGGAAGGATGAAAAGCAAAGAGGCAGAACAACCTCCAGGAACAAGAAAGCGGCTCCGATGCGGAAACGCAGAGCCCAAACTACCACCGCTAGGGGCCGCTGTTGGCAAAGAAGTGTTCCTTCCTCCCACGCGCAGGAGGGCGGGGGGCTGGATTCCGAGGCAGGGGGAGGGGCAGGGCCCGTGGCAGAAGGGGCTGTGGGGGAGGGGTCCCCTGGGCCCGACCTGGGACTGATGTGCGACCCTTTCTCCTTCCGAGGGCTCACCTGGTCCAGGCCAAGGGTCTGATTTGGGCCAGGCTGCCCGGACACTCTGAAGAGGCCGGTTCCTCGCCAAGCAAAGTGCCCGAGGCCTTGTCAAGGGCGGGCCTACCTAGGGCCAGCATTGCCCTGCCGGTCTCTCCCACGGCAATGGTCGCAGACGTGCTGACTCCCATCGCCGTCACCTCCACCTTTTTGGGAGGCGAAAACCTGGCCTTTCCCACCGCCGCCCGGCCTGAGGGCTTCTGCCTTGGCTGCCTGCCAGGCCTGGAGGGGCCTGTCTCCCAGAGAGGAGAGGCTCAGAGTCTTCTTCCCCTTCCTTGCCAAGGGCCACTCTTTCTCTGTGTTTCTTTTCTGGGATGAGAGGGGCGGGCCCCTGAGCACGCACACGACTCTCAGCCAGGAGCCTGCCCTTTCTCCTCCTGCCCTCCTTTGTGGTACCGTCCGAAGGAACTTTTATTTCCCTTTTCTCCGGGGTCGGGGGACCCGAAACGAAGCTGTTTACCTACCTATTGGGTTGTGAGACTTTCCAGGGGAAAGCATTTCTGCTCCCTTGAGGCACTGCGGCCAAGTGGGCTTCCGGGTCCGTGTGTTCCGTGTCCCAGGAAGGAACATTGTAAGCAGCCATCGTGACCGGCCAAAGCGGTCGAATGGGTTGTTTTGGCATTGACTCGAGCCATAACCCTCAGTGTTTGAAACACACACACAAAAGTGAGAAGTCCTCATCTCAAGCACAATTTGCTCTGCCAGACAGAGCACGCCACGCAGCCAGGTGGTTTTCCTAGTGACTGTCGGGCCAAGCTACCAGAGCAGGCGATTCCACAGGTATACTGTCCCGATTTCCAAAGGAAAGCAGAGAGCCCTTCTCACTGGGGCGCAGCTGCCTAGTGGATAAAGCCCCAGGCACTGGTGCCCCTGAGGGCTGCCGGGACAGCCAGGTCTACGCCGGTGGCAGGCGGCTCTGGGCTTCAGTGCCCTGCCAGTGGGCCCTGCTTGGGAATACGTGCTCTTGCACGGGGTGGAGTCGGTTTCAGGTGGGACCTCCCTTCCACATGCCTCTTCTGTCCCTTTGGCTGAAGCTGAGCCTGGCACTGGGGCTTTGTGCCTGCGCAGGAGACTTGAATCTCTGGACAGGCCCTGTGCCGGCTGGGACCTGAGCCTCAGCGCAGCTGCAGGCGCTACACTCAGGTTGGTTGGACTGGCCCAGGTCAGCTAAGAGGGAGGAGAAGATGGTCGTCAGCACATCAGGAAGTCCTAGTGGCCACAGCTGCCAGCGGGAGAAGCGCCTCCAACAGCCCTGTGGGATGGAAGCCCCCTCTGGCTCCCGCTGCTGCCTCCGCCCTGCCCCCTCTTCTCGGGGCACGGAGCCGGCCCCTGGGGCCCAGCACTGAGTCTCCCACCGCCCCGGCCCGGCCCGTCTCGCCCTCTCCCTCCGCCCAGCCGAGACCCAGGTGCAGGCGCCCCAGCCCGCCAGGCCGGCCAGGACCCCGCCGCCCCCGCACACAGGCGTCCCGCCCCGCACCCCCGCCCTGGGCAGACCCGCCCCGCCCCCGCCCCACCGCTGCCGCTCTGGAGACCGTGCCCAAGGCGGGAGGTGCCCGAGGCGGGGAGGGGGAAGACAGTTGTGATGAGGGGCCGATTTCTCCACTGGGGAGCTGTCCCCGGTGGTAGTGCCGGGACACACGCGGCCTTTACCCACCCTGCCGACACCCACCGAATTGCCTCGCGGGAGCGTGTCCCCTGCCAGGAAACCTCACGTGCCGGGGGAGCGGGGTTCCCAAATGTACACACCAAATGCACCAAAAGAGGCCACGGGGAGGAAAGGGGTCGCTGGCGTGGGAGGAGCCTGCTGGGTGGGGGCTGGGCTAGAAGAGAACCTCTGCTACGCTGTCCTGGACTGTTGCTCTCTCCTCTAGGAAGGATGAAAAGCAAAGAGGCAGAACAACCTCCAGGAACAAGAAAGCGGCTCCGATGCGGAAACGCAGAGCCCAAACTACCACCGCTAGGGGCCGCTGTTGGCAAAGAAGTGTTCCTTCCTCCCACGCGCAGGAGGGCGGGGGCTGGATTCCGAGGCAGGGGGAGGGGCAGGGCCCGTGGCAGAAGGGGCTGTGGGGGAGGGGTCCCCTGGGCCCGACCTGGGACTGATGTGCGACCCTTTCTCCTTCCGAGGGCTCACCTGGTCCAGGCCAAGGGTCTGATTTGGGCCAGGCTGCCCGGACACTCTGAAGAGGCCGGTTCCTCGCCAAGCAAAGTGCCCGAGGCCTTGTCAAGGGCGGGCCTACCTAGGGCCAGCATTGCCCTGCCGGTCTCTCCCACGGCAATGGTCGCAGACGTGCTGACTCCCATCGCCGTCACCTCCACCTTTTTGGGAGGCGAAAACCTGGCCTTTCCCACCGCCGCCCGGCCTGAGGGCTTCTGCCTTGGCTGCCTGCCAGGCCTGGAGGGGCCTGTCTCCCAGAGAGGAGAGGCTCAGAGTCTTCTTCCCCTTCCTTGCCAAGGGCCACTCTTTCTCTGTGTTTCTTTTCTGGGATGAGAGGGGCGGGCCCCTGAGCACCCACACGACTCTCAGCCAGGAGCCTGCCCTTTCTCCTCCCGCCCTCCTTTGTGGTACCGTCCGAAGGAACTTTTATTTCCCTTTTCTCCGGGGTCGGGGGACCCGAAACGAAGCTGTTTACCTACCTATTGGGTTGTGAGACTTTCCAGGGGAAAGCATTTCTGCTCCCTTGAGGCACTGCGGCCAAGTGGGCTTCCGGGTCCGTGTGTTCCGTGTCCCAGGAAGGAACATTGTAAGCAGCCATCGTGACCGGCCAAAGCGGTCGAATGGGTTGTTTTGGCATTGACTCGAGCCATAACCCTCAGTGTTTGAAACACACACACAAAAGTGAGAAGTCCTCATCTCAAGCACAATTTGCTCTGCCAGACAGAGCACGCCACGCAGCCAGGTGGTTTTCCTAGTGACTGTCGGGCCAAGCTACCAGAGCAGGCGATTCCACAGGTATACTGTCCCGATTTCCAAAGGAAAGCAGAGAGCCCTTCTCACTGGGGCGCAGCTGCCTAGTGGATAAAGCCCCAGGCACTGGTGCCCCTGAGGGCTGCCGGGACAGCCAGGTCTACGCCGGTGGCAGGCGGCTCTGGGCTTCAGTGCCCTGCCAGTGGGCCCTGCTTGGGAATACGTGCTCTTGCACGGGGTGGAGTCGGTTTCAGGTGGGACCTCCCTTCCACATGCCTCTTCTGTCCCTTTGGCTGAAGCTGAGCCTGGCACTGGGGCTTTGTGCCTGCGCAGGAGACTTGAATCTCTGGACAGGCCCTGTGCCGGCTGGGACCTGAGCCTCAGCGCAGCTGCAGGCCCTACACTCAGGTTGGTTGGACTGGCCCAGGTCAGCTAAGAGGGAGGAGAAGATGGTCGTCAGCACATCAGGAAGTCCTAGTGGCCACAGCTGCCAGCGGGAGAAGCGCCTCCAACAGCCCTGTGGGATGGAAGCCCCCTCTGGCTCCCGCTGCTGCCTCCGCCCTGCCCCCTCTTCTCGGGGCACGGAGCCGGCCCCTGGGGCCCAGCACTGAGTCTCCCACCGCCCCGGCCCGGCCCGTCTCGCCCTCTCCCTCCGCCCAGCCGAGACCCAGGTGCAGGCGCCCCAGCCCGCCAGGCCGGCCAGGACCCCGCCGCCCCCGCACACAGGCGTCCCGCCCCGCACCCCCGCCCTGGGCAGACCCGCCCCGCCCCCGCCCCACCGCTGCCGCTCTGGAGACCGTGCCCAAGGCGGGAGGTGCCCGAGGCGGGGAGGGGGAAGACAGTTGTGATGAGGGGCCGATTTCTCCACTGGGGAGCTGTCCCCGGTGGTAGTGCCGGGACACACGCGGCCTTTACCCACCCTGCCGACACCCACCGAATTGCCTCGCGGGAGCGTGTCCCCTGCCAGGAAACCTCACGTGCCGGGGGAGCGGGGTTCCCAAATGTACACACCAAATGCACCAAAAGAGGCCACGGGGAGGAAAGGGGTCGCTGGCGTGGGAGGAGCCTGCTGGGTGGGGGCTGGGCTAGAAGAGAACCTCTGCTACGCTGTCCTGGACTGTTGCTCTCTCCTCTAGGAAGGATGAAAAGCAAAGAGGCAGAACAACCTCCAGGAACAAGAAAGCGGCTCCGATGCGGAAACGCAGAGCCCAAACTACCACCGCTAGGGGCCGCTGTTGGCAAAGAAGTGTTCCTTCCTCCCACGCGCAGGAGGGCGGGGGCTGGATTCCGAGGCAGGGGGAGGGGCAGGGCCCGTGGCAGAAGGGGCTGTGGGGGAGGGGTCCCCTGGGCCCGACCTGGGACTGATGTGCGACCCTTTCTCCTTCCGAGGGCTCACCTGGTCCAGGCCAAGGGTCTGATTTGGGCCAGGCTGCCCGGACACTCTGAAGAGGCCGGTTCCTCGCCAAGCAAAGTGCCCGAGGCCTTGTCAAGGGCGGGCCTACCTAGGGCCAGCATTGCCCTGCCGGTCTCTCCCACGGCAATGGTCGCAGACGTGCTGACTCCCATCGCCGTCACCTCCACCTTTTTGGGAGGCGAAAACCTGGCCTTTCCCACCGCCGCCCGGCCTGAGGGCTTCTGCCTTGGCTGCCTGCCAGGCCTGGAGGGGCCTGTCTCCCAGAGAGGAGAGGCTCAGAGTCTTCTTCCCCTTCCTTGCCAAGGGCCACTCTTTCTCTGTGTTTCTTTTCTGGGATGAGAGGGGCGGGCCCCTGAGCACCCACACGACTCTCAGCCAGGAGCCTGCCCTTTCTCCTCCCGCCCTCCTTTGTGGTACCGTCCGAAGGAACTTTTATTTCCCTTTTCTCCGGGGTCGGGGGACCCGAAACGAAGCTGTTTACCTACCTATTGGGTTGTGAGACTTTCCAGGGGAAAGCATTTCTGCTCCCTTGAGGCACTGCGGCCAAGTGGGCTTCCGGGTCCGTGTGTTCCGTGTCCCAGGAAGGAACATTGTAAGCAGCCATCGTGACCGGCCAAAGCGGTCGAATGGGTTGTTTTGGCATTGACTCGAGCCATAACCCTCAGTGTTTGAAACACACACACAAAAGTGAGAAGTCCTCATCTCAAGCACAATTTGCTCTGCCAGACAGAGCACGCCACGCAGCCAGGTGGTTTTCCTAGTGACTGTCGGGCCAAGCTACCAGAGCAGGCGATTCCACAGGTATACTGTCCCGATTTCCAAAGGAAAGCAGAGAGCCCTTCTCACTGGGGCGCAGCTGCCTAGTGGATAAAGCCCCAGGCACTGGTGCCCCTGAGGGCTGCCGGGACAGCCAGGTCTACGCCGGTGGCAGGCGGCTCTGGGCTTCAGTGCCCTGCCAGTGGGCCCTGCTTGGGAATACGTGCTCTTGCACGGGGTGGAGTCGGTTTCAGGTGGGACCTCCCTTCCACATGCCTCTTCTGTCCCTTTGGCTGAAGCTGAGCCTGGCACTGGGGCTTTGTGCCTGCGCAGGAGACTTGAATCTCTGGACAGGCCCTGTGCCGGCTGGGACCTGAGCCTCAGCGCAGCTGCAGGCCCTACACTCAGGTTGGTTGGACTGGCCCAGGTCAGCTAAGAGGGAGGAGAAGATGGTCGTCAGCACATCAGGAAGTCCTAGTGGCCACAGCTGCCAGCGGGAGAAGCGCCTCCAACAGCCCTGTGGGATGGAAGCCCCCTCTGGCTCCCGCTGCTGCCTCCGCCCTGCCCCCTCTTCTCGGGGCACGGAGCCGGCCCCTGGGGCCCAGCACTGAGTCTCCCACCGCCCCGGCCCGGCCCGGCCCGCCCTCTCCCTCCGCCCAGCCGAGACCCAGGTGCAGGCGCCCCAGCCCGCCAGGCCGGCCAGGACACCGCCGCCCCCGCACACAGGCGTCCCGCCCCGCACCCCCGCCCTGGGCAGACCCGCCCCGCCCCCGCCCCACCGCTGCCGCTCTGGAGACCGTGCCCAAGGCGGGAGGTGCCCGAGGCGGGGAGGGGGAAGACAGTTGTGATGAGGGGCCGATTTCTCCACCGGGGAGCTGTCCCCGGTGGTAGTGCCGGGACACATGCGGCCTTTACCCACCCTGCCGACACCCACCGAATTGCCTCGCGGGAGCGTGTCCCCTGCCAGGAAACCTCACGTGCCGGGGGAGCGGGGTTCCCAAATGTACACACCAAATGCACCAAAAGAGGCCACGGGGAGGAAAGGGGTCGCTGGCGTGGGAGGAGCCTGCTGGGTGGGGGCTGGGCTAGAAGAGAACCTCTGCTACGCTGTCCTGGACTGTTGCTCTCTCCTCTAGGAAGGATGAAAAGCAAAGAGGCAGAAGAACCTCCAGGAACAAGAAAGCGGCTCCGATGCGGAAACGCAGAGCCCAAACTACCACCGCTAGGGGCCGCTGTTGGCAAAGAAGTGTTCCTTCCTCCCACGCGCAGGAGGGCGGGGGCTGGATTCCGAGGCAGGGGGAGGGGCAGGGCCCGTGGCAGAAGGGGCTGTGGGGGAGGGGTCCCCTGGGCCCGACCTGGGACTGATGTGCGACCCTTTCTCCTTCCGAGGGCTCACCTGGTCCAGGCCAAGGGTCTGATTTGGGCCAGGCTGCCCGGACACTCTGAAGAGGCCGGTTCCTCGCCAAGCAAAGTGCCCGAGGCCTTGTCAAGGGCGGGCCTACCTAGGGCCAGCATTGCCCTGCCGGTCTCTCCCACGGCAATGGTCGCAGACGTGCTGACTCCCATCGCCGTCACCTCCACCTTTTTGGGAGGCGAAAACCTGGCCTTTCCCACCGCAGCCCGGCCTGAGGGCTTCTGCCTTGGCTGCCTGCCAGGCCTGGAGGGGCCTGTCTCCCAGAGAGGAGAGGCTCAGAGTCTTCTTCCCCTTCCTTGCCAAGGGCCACTCTTTCTCTGTGTTTCTTTTCTGGGATGAGAGGGGCGGGCCCCTGAGCACCCACACGACTCTCAGCCAGGAGCCTGCCCTTTCTCCTCCCGCCCTCCTTTGTGGTACCGTCCGAAGGAACTTTTATTTCCCTTTTCTCCGGGGTCGGGGGACCCGAAACGAAGCTGTTTACCTACCTATTGGGTTGTGAGACTTTCCAGGGGAAAGCATTTCTGCTCCCTTGAGGCACTGCGGCCAAGTGGGCTTCCGGGTCCGTGTGTTCCGTGTCCCAGGAAGGAACATTGTAAGCAGCCATCATGACCGGCCAAAGCGGTCGAATGGGTTGTTTTGGCATTTACTCGAGCCATAACCCTCAGTGTTTGAAACACACACACAAAAGTGAGAAGTCCTCATCTCAAGCACAATTTGCTCTGCCAGACAGAGCACGCCACGCAGCCAGGTGGTTTTCCTAGTGACTGTCGGGCCAAGCTACCAGAGCAGGCGATTCCACAGGTATACTGTCCCGATTTCCAAAGGAAAGCAGAGAGCGCTTCTCACTGGGGCGCAGCTGCCTAGTGGATAAAGCCCCAGGCACTGGTGCCCCTGAGGGCTGCCGGGACAGCCAGGTCTACGCCGGTGGCAGGCGGCTCTGGGCTTCAGTGCCCTGCCAGTGGGCCCTGCTTGGGAAGACGTGCTCTTGCACGGGGTGGAGTCGGTTTCAGGTGGGACCTCCCTCCACATGCCTCTTCTGTCCCTTTGGCTGAAGCTGAGCCTGGCACTGGGGCTTTGTGCCTGCGCAGGAGACTTGAATCTCTGGACAGGCCCTGTGCCGGCTGGGACCTGAGCCTCAGCGCAGCTGCAGGCCCTACACTCAGGTTGGTTGGACTGGCCCAGGTCAGCTAAGAGGGAGGAGAAGATGGTCGTCAGCACATCAGGAAGTCCTAGTGGCCACAGCTGCCAGCGGGAGAAGCGCCTCCAACAGCCCTGTGGGATGGAAGCCCCCTCTGGCTCCCGCTGCTGCCTCCGCCCTGCCCCCTCTTCTCGGGGCACGGAGCCGGCCCCTGGGGCCCAGCACTGAGTCTCCCACCGCCCCGGCCCGGCCCGGCCCGCCCTCTCCCTCCGCCCAGCCGAGACCCAGGTGCAGGCGCCCCAGCCCGCCAGGCCGGCCAGGACCCCGCCGCCCCCGCACACAGGCGTCCCGCCCCGCACCCCCGCCCTGGGCAGACCCGCCCCGCCCCCGCCCCACCGCTGCCGCTCTGGAGACCGTGCCCAAGGCGGGAGGTGCCCGAGGCGGGGAGGGGGAAGACAGTTGTGATGAGGGGCCGATTTCTCCACCGGGGAGCTGTCCCCGGTGGTAGTGCCGGGACACATGCGGCCTTTACCCACCCTGCCGACACCCACCGAATTGCCTCGCGGGAGCGTGTCCCCTGCCAGGAAACCTCACGTGCCGGGGGAGCGGGGTTCCCAAATGTACACACCAAATGCACCAAAAGAGGCCACGGGGAGGAAAGGGGTCGCTGGCGTGGGAGGAGCCTGCTGGGTGGGGGCTGGGCTAGAAGAGAACCTCTGCTACGCTGTCCTGGACTGTTGCTCTCTCCTCTAGGAAGGATGAAAAGCAAAGAGGCAGAAGAACCTCCAGGAACAAGAAAGCGGCTCCGATGCGGAAACGCAGAGCCCAAACTACCACCGCTAGGGGCCGCTGTTGGCAAAGAAGTGTTCCTTCCTCCCACGCGCAGGAGGGCGGGGGCTGGATTCCGAGGCAGGGGGAGGGGCAGGGCCCGTGGCAGAAGGGGCTGTGGGGGAGGGGTCCCCTGGGCCCGACCTGGGACTGATGTGCGACCCTTTCTCCTTCCGAGGGCTCACCTGGTCCAGGCCAAGGGTCTGATTTGGGCCAGGCTGCCCGGACACTCTGAAGAGGCCGGTTCCTCGCCAAGCAAAGTGCCCGAGGCCTTGTCAAGGGCGGGCCTACCTAGGGCCAGCATTGCCCTGCCGGTCTCTCCCACGGCAATGGTCGCAGACGTGCTGACTCCCATCGCCGTCACCTCCACCTTTTTGGGAGGCGAAAACCTGGCCTTTCCCACCGCCGCCCGGCCTGAGGGCTTCTGCCTTGGCTGCCTGCCAGGCCTGGAGGGGCCTGTCTCCCAGAGAGGAGAGGCTCAGAGTCTTCTTCCCCTTCCTTGCCAAGGGCCACTCTTTCTCTGTGTTTCTTTTCTGGGATGAGAGGGGCGGGCCCCTGAGCACCCACACGACTCTCAGCCAGGAGCCTGCCCTTTCTCCTCCCGCCCTCCTTTGTGGTACCGTCCGAAGGAACTTTTATTTCCCTTTTCTCCGGGGTCGGGGGACCCGAAACGAAGCTGTTTACCTACCTATTGGGTTGTGAGACTTTCCAGGGGAAAGCATTTCTGCTCCCTTGAGGCACTGCGGCCAAGTGGGCTTCCGGGTCCGTGTGTTCCGTGTCCCAGGAAGGAACATTGTAAGCAGCCATCGTGACCGGCCAAAGCGGTCGAATGGGTTGTTTTGGCATTGACTCGAGCCATAACCCTCAGTGTTTGAAACACACACACAAAAGTGAGAAGTCCTCATCTCAAGCACAATTTGCTCTGCCAGACAGAGCACGCCACGCAGCCAGGTGGTTTTCCTAGTGACTGTCGGGCCAAGCTACCAGAGCAGGCGATTCCACAGGTATACTGTCCCGATTTCCAAAGGAAAGCAGAGAGCCCTTCTCACTGGGGCGCAGCTGCCTAGTGGATAAAGCCCCAGGCACTGGTGCCCCTGAGGGCTGCCGGGACAGCCAGGTCTACGCCGGTGGCAGGCGGCTCTGGGCTTCAGTGCCCTGCCAGTGGGCCCTGCTTGGGAATACATGCTCTTGCACGGGGTGGAGTCGGTTTCAGGTGGGACCTCCCTTCCACATGCCTCTTCTGTCCCTTTGGCTGAAGCTGAGCCTGGCACTGGGGCTTTGTGCCTGCGCAGGAGACTTGAATCTCTGGACAGGCCCTGTGCCGGCTGGGACCTGAGCCTCAGCGCAGCTGCAGGCGCTACACTCAGGTTGGTTGGACTGGCCCAGGTCAGCTAAGAGGGAGGAGAAGATGGTCGTCAGCACATCAGGAAGTCCTAGTGGCCACAGCTGCCAGCGGGAGAAGCGCCTCCAACAGCCCTGTGGGATGGAAGCCCCCTCTGGCTCCCGCTGCTGCCTCCGCCCTGCCCCCTTTTCTCGGGGCACGGAGCCGGCCCCTGGGGCCCAGCACTGAGTCTCCCACCGCCCCGGCCCGGCCCGGCCCGCCCTCTCCCTCCGCCCAGCCGAGACCCAGGTGCAGGTGCCCCAGCCCGCCAGGCCGGCCAGGACCCCGCCGCCCCCGCACACAGGCGTCCCGCCCCGCACCCCCGCCCTGGGCAGACCCGCCCCGCCCCCGCCCCACCGCTGCCGCTCTGGAGACCGTGCCCAAGGCGGGAGGTGCCCGAGGCGGGGAGGGGGAAGACATTTGTGATGAGGGGCCGATTTCTCCACTGGGGAGCTGTCCCCGGTGGTAGTGCCGGGACACACGCGGCCTTTACCCACCCTGCCGACACCCACCGAATTGCCTCGCGGGAGCGTGTCCCCTGCCAGGAAACCTCACGTGCCGGGGGAGCGGGGTTCCCAAATGTACACACCAAATGCACCAAAAGAGGCCACGGGGAGGAAAGGGGTCGCTGGCGTGGGAGGAGCCTGCTGGGTGGGGGCTGGGCTAGAAGAGAACCTCTGCTACGCTGTCCTGGACTGTTGCTCTCTCCTCTAGGAAGGATGAAAAGCAAAGAGGCAGAAGAACCTCCAGGAACAAGAAAGCGGCTCCGATGCGGAAACGCAGAGCCCAAACTACCACCGCTAGGGGCCGCTGTTGGCAAAGAAGTGTTCCTTCCTCCCACGCGCAGGAGGGCGGGGGGCTGGATTCCGAGGCAGGGGGAGGGGCAGGGCCCGTGGCAGAAGGGGCTGTGGGGGAGGGGTCCCCTGGGCCCGACCTGGGACTGATGTGCGACCCTTTCTCCTTCCGAGGGCTCACCTGGTCCAGGCCAAGGGTCTGATTTGGGCCAGGCTGCCCGGACACTCTGAAGAGGCCGGTTCCTCGCCAAGCAAAGTGCCCGAGGCCTTGTCAAGGGCGGGCCTACCTAGGGCCAGCATTGCCCTGCCGGTCTCTCCCACGGCAATGGTCGCAGACGTGCTGACTCCCATCGCCGTCACCTCCACCTTTTTGGGAGGCGAAAACCTGGCCTTTCCCACCGCCGCCCGGCCTGAGGGCTTCTGCCTTGGCTGCCTGCCAGGCCTGGAGGGGCCTGTCTCCCAGAGAGGAGAGGCTCAGAGTCTTCTTCCCCTTCCTTGCCAAGGGCCACTCTTTCTCTGTGTTTCTTTTCTGGGATGAGAGGGGCGGGCCCCTGAGCACCCACACGACTCTCAGCCAGGAGCCTGCCCTTTCTCCTCCCGCCCTCCTTTGTGGTACCGTCCGAAGGAACTTTTATTTCCCTTTTCTCCGGGGTCGGGGGACCCGAAACGAAGCTGTTTACCTACCTATTGGGTTGTGAGACTTTCCAGGGGAAAGCATTTCTGCTCCCTTGAGGCACTGCGGCCAAGTGGGCTTCCGGGTCCGTGTGTTCCGTGTCCCAGGAAGGAACATTGTAAGCAGCCATCGTGACCGGCCAAAGCGGTCGAATGGGTTGTTTTGGCATTGACTCGAGCCATAACCCTCAGTGTTTGAAACACACACACAAAAGTGAGAAGTCCTCATCTCAAGCACAATTTGCTCTGCCAGACAGAGCACGCCACGCAGCCAGGTGGTTTTCCTAGTGACTGTCGGGCCAAGCTACCAGAGCAGGCGATTCCACAGGTATACTGTCCCGATTTCCAAAGGAAAGCAGAGAGCCCTTCTCACTGGGGCGCAGCTGCCTAGTGGATAAAGCCCCAGGCACTGGTGCCCCTGAGGGCTGCCGGGACAGCCAGGTCTACGCCGGTGGCAGGCGGCTCTGGGCTTCAGTGCCCTGCCAGTGGGCCCTGCTTGGGAATACGTGCTCTTGCACGGGGTGGAGTCGGTTTCAGGTGGGACCTCCCTTCCACATGCCTCTTCTGTCCCTTTGGCTGAAGCTGAGCCTGGCACTGGGGCTTTGTGCCTGCGCAGGAGACTTGAATCTCTGGACAGGCCCTGTGCCGGCTGGGACCTGAGCCTCAGCGCAGCTGCAGGCGCTACACTCAGGTTGGTTGGACTGGCCCAGGTCAGCTAAGAGGGAGGAGAAGATGGTCGTCAGCACATCAGGAAGTCCTAGTGGCCACAGCTGCCAGCGGGAGAAGCGCCTCCAACAGCCCTGTGGGATGGAAGCCCCCTCTGGCTCCCGCTGCTGCCTCCGCCCTGCCCCCTCTTCTCGGGGCACGGAGCCGGCCCCTGGGGCCCAGCACTGAGTCTCCCACCGCCCCGGCCCGGCCCGGCCCGCCCTCTCCCTCCGCCCAGCCGAGACCCAGGTGCAGGCGCCCCAGCCCGCCAGGCCGGCCAGGACACCGCCGCCCCCGCACACAGGCGTCCCGCCCCGCACCCCCGCCCTGGGCAGACCCGCCCCGCCCCCGCCCCACCGCTGCCGCTCTGGAGACCGTGCCCAAGGCGGGAGGTGCCCGAGGCGGGGAGGGGGAAGACAGTTGTGATGAGGGGCCGATTTCTCCACTGGGGAGCTGACCCCGGTGGTAGTGCCGGGACACATGCGGCCTTTACCCACCCTGCCGACACCCACCGAATTGCCTCGCGGGAGCGTGTCCCCTGCCAGGAAACCTCACGTGCCGGGGGAGCGGGGTTCCCAAATGTACACACCAAATGCACCAAAAGAGGCCACGGGGAGGAAAGGGGTCGCTGGCGTGGGAGGAGCCTGCTGGGTGGGGGCTGGGCTAGAAGAGAACCTCTGCTACGCTGTCCTGGACTGTTGCTCTCTCCTCTAGGAAGGATGAAAAGCAAAGAGGCAGAAGAACCTCCAGGAACAAGAAAGCGGCTCCGATGCGGAAACGCAGAGCCCAAACTACCACCGCTAGGGGCCGCTGTTGGCAAAGAAGTGTTCCTCCCTCCCAGGCGCAGGAGGGCGGGGGGCTGGATTCCGAGGCAGGGGGAGGGGCAGGGCCCGTGGCAGAAGGGGCTGTGGGGGAGGGGTCCCCTGGGCCCGACCTGGGACTGATGTGCGACCCTTTCTCCTTCCGAGGGCTCACCTGGTCCAGGCCAAGGGTCTGATTTGGGCCAGGCTGCCCGGACACTCTGAAGAGGCCGGTTCCTCGCCAAGCAAAGTGCCCGAGGCCTTGTCAAGGGCGGGCCTACCTAGGGCCAGCATTGCCCTGCCGGTCTCTCCCACGGCAATGGTCGCAGACGTGCTGACTCCCATCGCCGTCACCTCCACCTTTTTGGGAGGCGAAAACCTGGCCTTTCCCACCGCCGCCCGGCCTGAGGGCTTCTGCCTTGGCTGCCTGCCAGGCCTGGAGGGGCCTGTCTCCCAGAGAGGAGAGGCTCAGAGTCTTCTTCCCCTTCCTTGCCAAGGGCCACTCTTTCTCTGTGTTTCTTTTCTGGGATGAGAGGGGCGGGCCCCTGAGCACCCACACGACTCTCAGCCAGGAGCCTGCCCTTTCTCCTCCCGCCCTCCTTTGTGGTACCGTCCGAAGGAACTTTTATTTCCCTTTTCTCCGGGGTCGGGGGACCCGAAACGAAGCTGTTTACCTACCTATTGGGTTGTGAGACTTTCCAGGGGAAAGCATTTCTGCTCCCTTGAGGCACTGCGGCCAAGTGGGCTTCCGGGTCCGTGTGTTCCGTGTCCCAGGAAGGAACATTGTAAGCAGCCATCGTGACCGGCCAAAGCGGTCGAATGGGTTGTTTTGGCATTGACTCGAGCCATAACCCTCAGTGTTTGAAACACACACACAAAAGTGAGAAGTCCTCATCTCAAGCACAATTTGCTCTGCCAGACAGAGCACGCCACGCAGCCAGGTGGTTTTCCTAGTGACTGTCGGGCCAAGCTACCAGAGCAGGCGATTCCACAGGTATACTGTCCCGATTTCCAAAGGAAAGCAGAGAGCCCTTCTCACTGGGGCGCAGCTGCCTAGTGGATAAAGCCCCAGGCACTGGTGCCCCTGAGGGCTGCCGGGACAGCCAGGTCTACGCCGGTGGCAGGCGGCTCTGGGCTTCAGTGCCCTGCCAGTGGGCCCTGCTTGGGAATACGTGCTCTTGCACGGGGTGGAGTCGGTTTCAGGTGGGACCTCCCTTCCACATGCCTCTTCTGTCCCTTTGGCTGAAGCTGAGCCTGGCACTGGGGCTTTGTGCCTGCGCAGGAGACTTGAATCTCTGGACAGGCCCTGTGCCGGCTGGGACCTGAGCCTCAGCGCAGCTGCAGGCGCTACACTCAGGTTGGTTGGACTGGCCCAGGTCAGCTAAGAGGGAGGAGAAGATGGTCGTCAGCACATCAGGAAGTCCTAGTGGCCACAGCTGCCAGCGGGAGAAGCGCCTCCAACAGCCCTGTGGGATGGAAGCCCCCTCTGGCTCCCGCTGCTGCCTCCGCCCTGCCCCCTTTTCTCGGGGCACGGAGCCGGCCCCTGGGGCCCAGCACTGAGTCTCCCACCGCCCCGGCCCGGCCCGGCCCGCCCTCTCCCTCCGCCCAGCCGAGACCCAGGTGCAGGTGCCCCAGCCCGCCAGGCCGGCCAGGACCCCGCCGCCCCCGCACACAGGCGTCCCGCCCCGCACCCCCGCCCTGGGCAGACCCGCCCCGCCCCCGCCCCACCGCTGCCGCTCTGGAGACCGTGCCCAAGGCGGGAGGTGCCCGAGGCGGGGAGGGGGAAGACATTTGTGATGAGGGGCCGATTTCTCCACTGGGGAGCTGTCCCCGGTGGTAGTGCCGGGACACACGCGGCCTTTACCCACCCTGCCGACACCCACCGAATTGCCTCGCGGGAGCGTGTCCCCTGCCAGGAAACCTCACGTGCCGGGGGAGCGGGGTTCCCAAATGTACACACCAAATGCACCAAAAGAGGCCACGGGGAGGAAAGGGGTCGCTGGCGTGGGAGGAGCCTGCTGGGTGGGGGCTGGGCTAGAAGAGAACCTCTGCTACGCTGTCCTGGACTGTTGCTCTCTCCTCTAGGAAGGATGAAAAGCAAAGAGGCAGAAGAACCTCCAGGAACAAGAAAGCGGCTCCGATGCGGAAACGCAGAGCCCAAACTACCACCGCTAGGGGCCGCTGTTGGCAAAGAAGTGTTCCTTCCTCCCACGCGCAGGAGGGCGGGGGCTGGATTCCGAGGCAGGGGGAGGGGCAGGGCCCGTGGCAGAAGGGGCTGTGGGGGAGGGGTCCCCTGGGCCCGACCTGGGACTGATGTGCGACCCTTTCTCCTTCCGAGGGCTCACCTGGTCCAGGCCAAGGGTCTGATTTGGGCCAGGCTGCCCGGACACTCTGAAGAGGCCGGTTCCTCGCCAAGCAAAGTGCCCGAGGCCTTGTCAAGGGCGGGCCTACCTAGGGCCAGCATTGCCCTGCCGGTCTCTCCCACGGCAATGGTCGCAGACGTGCTGACTCCCATCGCCGTCACCTCCACCTTTTTGGGAGGCGAAAACCTGGCCTTTCCCACCGCCGCCCGGCCTGAGGGCTTCTGCCTTGGCTGCCTGCCAGGCCTGGAGGGGCCTGTCTCCCAGAGAGGAGAGGCTCAGAGTCTTCTTCCCCTTCCTTGCCAAGGGCCACTCTTTCTCTGTGTTTCTTTTCTGGGATGAGAGGGGCGGGCCCCTGAGCACCCACACGACTCTCAGCCAGGAGCCTGCCCTTTCTCCTCCCGCCCTCCTTTGTGGTACCGTCCGAAGGAACTTTTATTTCCCTTTTCTCCGGGGTCGGGGGACCCGAAACGAAGCTGTTTACCTACCTATTGGGTTGTGAGACTTTCCAGGGGAAAGCATTTCTGCTCCCTTGAGGCACTGCGGCCAAGTGGGCTTCCGGGTCCGTGTGTTCCGTGTCCCAGGAAGGAACATTGTAAGCAGCCATCATGACCGGCCAAAGCGGTCGAATGGGTTGTTTTGGCATTGACTCGAGCCATAACCCTCAGTGTTTGAAACACACACACAAAAGTGAGAAGTCCTCATCTCAAGCACAATTTGCTCTGCCAGACAGAGCACGCCACGCAGCCAGGTGGTTTTCCTAGTGACTGTCGGGCCAAGCTACCAGAGCAGGCGATTCCACAGGTATACTGTCCCGATTTCCAAAGGAAAGCAGAGAGCGCTTCTCACTGGGGCGCAGCTGCCTAGTGGATAAAGCCCCAGGCACTGGTGCCCCTGAGGGCTGCCGGGACAGCCAGGTCTACGCCGGTGGCAGGCGGCTCTGGGCTTCAGTGCCCTGCCAGTGGGCCCTGCTTGGGAAGACGTGCTCTTGCACGGGGTGGAGTCGGTTTCAGGTGGGACCTCCCTCCACATGCCTCTTCTGTCCCTTTGGCTGAAGCTGAGCCTGGCACTGGGGCTTTGTGCCTGCGCAGGAGACTTGAATCTCTGGACAGGCCCTGTGCCGGCTGGGACCTGAGCCTCAGCGCAGCTGCAGGCCCTACACTCAGGTTGGTTGGACTGGCCCAGGTCAGCTAAGAGGGAGGAGAAGATGGTCGTCAGCACATCAGGAAGTCCTAGTGGCCACAGCTGCCAGCGGGAGAAGCGCCTCCAACAGCCCTGTGGGATGGAAGCCCACTCTGGCTCCCGCTGCTGCCTCCGCCCTGCCCCCTCTTCTCGGGGCACGGAGCCGGCCCCTGGGGCCCAGCACTGAGTCTCCCACCGCCCCGGCCCGGCCCGGCCCGCCCTCTCCCTCCGCCCAGCCGAGACCCAGGTGCAGGCGCCCCAGCCAGCCAGGCCGGCCAGGACCCCGCCGCCCCCGCACACAGGCGTCCCGCCCCGCACCCCCGCCCTGGGCAGACCCGCCCCGCCCCCGCCCCACCGCTGCCGCTCTGGAGACCGTGCCCAAGGCGGGAGGTGCCCGAGGCGGGGAGGGGGAAGACAGTTGTGATGAGGGGCCGATTTCTCCACTGGGGAGCTGTCCCCGGTGGTAGTGCCGGGACACATGCGGCCTTTACCCACCCTGCCGACACCCACCGAATTGCCTCGCGGGAGCGTGTCCCCTGCCAGGAAACCTCACGTGCCGGGGGAGCGGGGTTCCCAAATGTACACACCAAATGCACCAAAAGAGGCCACGGGGAGGAAAGGGGTCGCTGGCGTGGGAGGAGCCTGCTGGGTGGGGGCTGGGCTAGAAGAGAACCTCTGCTACGCTGTCCTGGACTGTTGCTCTCTCCTCTAGGAAGGATGAAAAGCAAAGAGGCAGAAGAACCTCCAGGAACAAGAAAGCGGCTCCGATGCGGAAACGCAGAGCCCAAACTACCACCGCTAGGGGCCGCTGTTGGCAAAGAAGTGTTCCTTCCTCCCATACGCAGGAGGGTGGGGGGGCTGGATTCGAAGGCAGGGGGAGGGGCAGGGCCCGTGGCAGAAGGGGCTGTGGGGGAGGGGTCCCCTGGGCCCGACCTGGGACTGATGTGCGACCCTTTCTCCTTCCGAGGGCTCACCTGGTCCAGGCCAAGGGTCTGATTTGGGCCAGGCTGCCCGGACACTCTGAAGAGGCCGGTTCCTCGCCAAGCAAAGTGCCCGAGGCCTTGTCAAGGGCGGGCCTACCTAGGGCCAGCATTGCCCTGCCGGTCTCTCCCACGGCAATGGTCGCAGACGTGCTGACTCCCATCGCCGTCACCTCCACCTTTTTGGGAGGCGAAAACCTGGCCTTTCCCACCGCCGCCCGGCCTGAGGGCTTCTGCCTTGGCTGCCTGCCAGGCCTGGAGGGGCCTGTCTCCCAGAGAGGAGAGGCTCAGAGTCTTCTTCCCCTTCCTTGCCAAGGGCCACTCTTTCTCTGTGTTTCTTTTCTGGGATGAGAGGGGCGGGCCCCTGAGCACCCACACGACTCTCAGCCAGGAGCCTGCCCTTTCTCCTCCCGCCCTCCTTTGTGGTACCGTCCGAAGGAACTTTTATTTCCCTTTTCTCCGGGGTCGGGGGACCCGAAACGAAGCTGTTTACCTACCTATTGGGTTGTGAGACTTTCCAGGGGAAAGCATTTCTGCTCCCTTGAGGCACTGCGGCCAAGTGGGCTTCCGGGTCCGTGTGTTCCGTGTCCCAGGAAGGAACATTGTAAGCAGCCATCGTGACCGGCCAAAGCGGTCGAATGGGTTGTTTTGGCATTGACTCGAGCCATAACCCTCAGTGTTTGAAACACACACACAAAAGTGAGAAGTCCTCATCTCAAGCACAATTTGCTCTGCCAGACAGAGCACGCCACGCAGCCAGGTGGTTTTCCTAGTGACTGTCGGGCCAAGCTACCAGAGCAGGCGATTCCACAGGTATACTGTCCCGATTTCCAAAGGAAAGCAGAGAGCGCTTCTCACTGGGGCGCAGCTGCCTAGTGGATAAAGCCCCAGGCACTGGTGCCCCTGAGGGCTGCCGGGACAGCCAGGTCTATGCCGGTGGCAGGCGGCTCTGGGCTTCAGTGCCCTGCCAGTGGGCCCTGCTTGGGAAGACGTGCTCTTGCACGGGGTGGAGTCGGTTTCAGGTGGGACCTCCCTCCACATGCCTCTTCTGTCCCTTTGGCTGAAGCTGAGCCTGGCACTGGGGCTTTGTGCCTGCGCAGGAGACTTGAATCTCTGGACAGGCCCTGTGCCGGCTGGGACCTGAGCCTCAGCGCAGCTGCAGGCCCTACACTCAGGTTGGTTGGACTGGCCCAGGTCAGCTAAGAGGGAGGAGAAGATGGTCGTCAGCACATCAGGAAGTCCTAGTGGCCACAGCTGCCAGCGGGAGAAGCGCCTCCAACAGCCCTGTGGGATGGAAGCCCCCTCTGGCTCCCGCTGCTGCCTCCGCCCTGCCCCCTCTTCTCGGGGCACGGAGCCGGCCCCTGGGGCCCAGCACTGAGTCTCCCACCGCCCCGGCCCGGCCCGGCCCGCCCTCTCCCTCCGCCCAGCCGAGACCCAGGTGCAGGCGCCCCAGCCCGCCAGGCCGGCCAGGACCCCGCCGCCCCCGCACACAGGCGTCCCGCCCCGCACCCCCGCCCTGGGCAGACCCGCCCCGCCCCCGCCCCACCGCTGCCGCTCTGGAGACCGTGCCCAAGGCGGGAGGTGCCCGAGGCGGGGAGGGGGAAGACAGTTGTGATGAGGGGCCGATTTCTCCACTGGGGAGCTGTCCCCGGTGGTAGTGCCGGGACACATGCGGCCTTTACCCACCCTGCCGACACCCACCGAATTGCCTCGCGGGAGCGTGTCCCCTGCCAGGAAACCTCACGTGCCGGGGGAGCGGGGTTCCCAAATGTACACACCAAATGCACCAAAAGAGGCCACGGGGAGGAAAGGGGTCGCTGGCGTGGGAGGAGCCTGCTGGGTGGGGGCTGGGCTAGAAGAGAACCTCTGCTACGCTGTCCTGGACTGTTGCTCTCTCCTCTAGGAAGGATGAAAAGCAAAGATGCAGAAGAACCTCCAGGAACAAGAAAGCGGCTCCGATGCGGAAACGCAGAGCCCAAACTACCACCGCTAGGGGCCGCTGTTGGCAAAGAAGTGTTCCTTCCTCCCATACGCAGGAGGGTGGGGGGGCTGGATTCGAAGGCAGGGGGAGGGGCAGGGCCCGTGGCAGAAGGGGCTGTGGGGGAGGGGTCCCCTGGGCCCGACCTGGGACTGATGTGCGACCCTTTCTCCTTCCGAGGGCTCACCTGGTCCAGGCCAAGGGTCTGATTTGGGCCAGGCTGCCCGGACACTCTGAAGAGGCCGGTTCCTCGCCAAGCAAAGTGCCCGAGGCCTTGTCAAGGGCGGGCCTACCTAGGGCCAGCATTGCCCTGCCGGTCTCTCCCACGGCAATGGTCGCAGACGTGCTGACTCCCATCGCCGTCACCTCCACCTTTTTGGGAGGCGAAAACCTGGCCTTTCCCACCGCCGCCCGGCCTGAGGGCTTCTGCCTTGGCTGCCTGCCAGGCCTGGAGGGGCCTGTCTCCCAGAGAGGAGAGGCTCAGAGTCTTCTTCCCCTTCCTTGCCAAGGGCCACTCTTTCTCTGTGTTTCTTTTCTGGGATGAGAGGGGCGGGCCCCTGAGCACCCACACGACTCTCAGCCAGGAGCCTGCCCTTTCTCCTCCCGCCCTCCTTTGTGGTACCGTCCGAAGGAACTTTTATTTCCCTTTTCTCCGGGGTCGGGGGACCCGAAACGAAGCTGTTTACCTACCTATTGGGTTGTGAGACTTTCCAGGGGAAAGCATTTCTGCTCCCTTGAGGCACTGCGGCCAAGTGGGCTTCCGGGTCCGTGTGTTCCGTGTCCCAGGAAGGAACATTGTAAGCAGCCATCGTGACCGGCCAAAGCGGTCGAATGGGTTGTTTTGGCATTGACTCGAGCCATAACCCTCAGTGTTTGAAACACACACACAAAAGTGAGAAGTCCTCATCTCAAGCACAATTTGCTCTGCCAGACAGAGCACGCCACGCAGCCAGGTGGTTTTCCTAGTGACTGTCGGGCCAAGCTACCAGAGCAGGCGATTCCACAGGTATACTGTCCCGATTTCCAAAGGAAAGCAGAGAGCCCTTCTCACTGGGGCGCAGCTGCCTAGTGGATAAAGCCCCAGGCACTGGTGCCCCTGAGGGCTGCCGGGACAGCCAGGTCTACGCCGGTGGCAGGCGGCTCTGGGCTTCAGTGCCCTGCCAGTGGGCCCTGCTTGGGAATACGTGCTCTTGCACGGGGTGGAGTCGGTTTCAGGTGGGACCTCCCTTCCACATGCCTCTTCTGTCCCTTTGGCTGAAGCTGAGCCTGGCACTGGGGCTTTGTGCCTGCGCAGGAGACTTGAATCTCTGGACAGGCCCTGTGCCGGCTGGGACCTGAGCCTCAGCGCAGCTGCAGGCCCTACACTCAGGTTGGTTGGACTGGCCCAGGTCAGCTAAGAGGGAGGAGAAGATGGTCGTCAGCACATCAGGAAGTCCTAGTGGCCACAGCTGCCAGCGGGAGAAGCGCCTCCAACAGCCCTGTGGGATGGAAGCCCCCTCTGGCTCCCGCTGCTGCCTCCGCCCTGCCCCCTCTTCTCGGGGCACGGAGCCGGCCCCTGGGGCCCAGCACTGAGTCTCCCACCGCCCCGGCCCGGCCCGGCCCGCCCTCTCCCTCCGCCCAGCCGAGACCCAGGTGCAGGCGCCCCAGCCCGCCAGGCCGGCCAGGACCCCGCCGCCCCCCGCACACAGGCGTCCCGCCCCGCACCCCCGCCCTGGGCAGACCCGCCCCGCCCCCGCCCCACCGCTGCCGCTCTGGAGACCGTGCCCAAGGCGGGAGGTGCCCGAGGCGGGGAGGGGGAAGACAGTTGTGATGAGGGGCCGATTTCTCCACTGGGGAGCTGTCCCCGGTGGTAGTGCCGGGACACATGCGGCCTTTACCCACCCTGCCGACACCCACCGAATTGCCTCGCGGGAGCGTGTCCCCTGCCAGGAAACCTCACGTGCCGGGGGAGCGGGGTTCCCAAATGTACACACCAAATGCACCAAAAGAGGCCACGGGGAGGAAAGGGGTCGCTGGCGTGGGAGGAGCCTGCTGGGTGGGGGCTGGGCTAGAAGAGAACCTCTGCTACGCTGTCCTGGACTGTTGCTCTCTCCTCTAGGAAGGATGAAAAGCAAAGAGGCAGAAGAACCTCCAGGAACAAGAAAGCGGCTCCGATGCGGAAACGCAGAGCCCAAACTACCACCGCTAGGGGCCGCTGTTGGCAAAGAAGTGTTCCTTCCTCCCACGCGCAGGAGGGCGGGGGGCTGGATTCCGAGGCAGGGGGAGGGGCAGGGCCCGTGGCAGAAGGGGCTGTGGGGGAGGGGTCCCCTGGGCCCGACCTGGGGACTGATGTGCGACCCTTTCTCCTTCCGAGGGCTCACCTGGTCCAGGCCAAGGGTCTGATTTGGGCCAGGCTGCCCGGACACTCTGAAGAGGCCGGTTCCTCGCCAAGCAAAGTGCCCGAGGCCTTGTCAAGGGCGGGCCTACCTAGGGCCAGCATTGCCCTGCCGGTCTCTCCCACGGCAATGGTCGCAGACGTGCTGACTCCCATCGCCGTCACCCTCCACCTTTTTGGGAGGCGAAAACCTGGCCTTTCCCACCGCCGCCCGGCCTGAGGGCTTCTGCCTTGGCTGCCTGCCAGGCCTGGAGGGGCCTGTCTCCCAGAGAGGAGAGGCTCAGAGTCTTCTTCCCCTTCCTTGCCAAGGGCCACTCTTTCTCTGTGTTTCTTTTCTGGGATGAGAGGGGCGGGCCCCTGAGCACCCACACGACTCTCAGCCAGGAGCCTGCCCTTTCTCCTCCCGCCCTCCTTTGTGGTACCGTCCGAAGGAACTTTTATTTCCCTTTTCTCCGGGGTCGGGGGACCCGAAACGAAGCTGTTTACCTACCTATTGGGTTGTGAGACTTTCCAGGGGAAAGCATTTCTGCTCCCTTGAGGCACTGCGGCCAAGTGGGCTTCCGGGTCCGTGTGTTCCGTGTCCCAGGAAGGAACATTGTAAGCAGCCATCGTGACTGGCCAAAGCGGTCGAATGGGTTGTTTTGGCATTGACTCGAGCCATAACCCTCAGTGTTTGAACACACACAAAAGTGAGAAGTCCTCATCTCAAGCACAATTTGCTCTGCCAGACAGAGCACGCCACGCAGCCAGGTGGTTTTCCTAGTGACTGTCGGGCCAAGCTACCAGAGCAGGCGATTCCACAGGTATACTGTCCCGATTTCCAAAGGAAAGCAGAGAGCCCTTCTCACTAGTGGATAAAGCCCCAGGCACTGGTGCCCCTGAGGGCTGCCGGGGACAGCCAGGGTCTACGCCGGGTGGCAGGCGGCTCTGGGCTTCAGTGCCCTGCCAGTGGGCCCTGCTTGGGAAGACGTGCTCTTGCACGGGGTGGAGTCGGTTTCAGGTGGGACCTCCCTCCACATGCCTCTTCTGTCCCTTTGGCTGAAGCTGAGCCTGGCACTGGGGCTTTGTGCCTGCGCAGGAGACTTGAATCTCTGGACAGGCCCTGTGCCGGCTGGGACCTGAGCCTCAGCGCAGCTGCAGGCCCTACACTCAGGTTGGTTGGACTGGCCCAGGTCAGCTAAGAGGGAGGAGAAGATGGTCGTCAGCACATCAGGAAGTCCTAGTGGCCACAGCTGCCAGCGGGAGAAGCGCCTCCAACAGCCCTGTGGGATGGAAGCCCCCTCTGGCTCCCGCTGCTGCCTCCGCCCTGCCCCCTCTTCTCGGGGCACGGAGCCGGCCCCTGGGCCCAGCACTGAGTCTCCCACCGCCCCCGGCCCGGCCCGGCCCGCCCTCTCCCTCCGCCCAGCCGAGACCCAGGTGCAGGTGCCCCAGCCCGCCAGGCCCGGCCAGGACCCCGCCGCCCCCGCACACAGGCGTCCCGCCCCCGCACCCCCGCCCCTGGGCAGACCCGCCCCGCCCCCGCCCCACCGCTGCCGCTCTGGAGACCGTGCCCAAGGCGGGAGGTGCCCGAGGCGGGGAGGGGAAGACAGTTGTGATGAGGGGCCGATTTCTCCACTGGGGAGCTGTCCCCGGTGGTAGTGCCGGGACACATGCGGCCTTTACCCACCCTGCCGACACCCACCGAATTGCCTCGCGGGAGCGTGTCCCCTTGCCAGGAAACCTCACGTGCCGGGGGAGGCGGGGTTCCCAAATGTACACACCAAATGCACCAAAAGAGGCCACGGGGAGGAAAGGGGGTCGCTGGCGTGGGAGGAGCCTGCTGGGTGGGGGCTGGGCTAGAAGAGAACCTCTGCTACGCTGTCCTGGACTGTTGCTCTCTCCTCTAGGAAGGATGAAAAGCAAAGAGGCAGAAGAACCTCCAGGAACAAGAAAGCGGCTCCGATGCGGAAACGCAGAGCCCAAACTACCACCGCTAGGGCCGCTGTTGGCAAAGAAGTGTTCCTTCCTCCCACGCGCAGGAGGGCGGGGGGCTGGATTCCGAAGGCAGGGGGAGGGGCAGGGCCCGTGGCAGAAGGGGCTGTGGGGGAGGGGTCCCCTGGGCCCGACCTGGGACTGATGTGCGACCCTTTCTCCTTCCGAGGGCTCACCTGGTCCAGGGCCAAGGGTCTGATTTGGGCCAGCTGCCCGGACACTCTGAAGAGGCCGGTTCCTCGCCAAGCAAAGTGCCCGAGGCCTTGTCAAGGGGCGGGCCTACCTAGGGCCAGCATTGCCCTGCCGGTCTCTCCCACGGCAATGGTCGCAGACGTGCTGACTCCCATCGCCGTCCACCTCCACCTTTTTGGGAGGCGAAAACCTGGCCTTTCCCACCGCCGCCCGGCCTGAGGGCTTCTGCCTTGGCTGCCTGCCAGGCCTGGAGGGGCCTGTCTCCCAGAGAGGAGAGGCTCAGAGTCTTCTTCCCCTTCCTTGCCAAGGGCCACTCTTTCTCTGTGTTTCTTTTCTGGGATGAGAGGGGCGGGGCCCCTGA